>NC_032027.1:1949375-2010516 GCF_001865875.1 Lupinus angustifolius
AAGATGATGATGAGGATGAAGATAAGGATGAGGATTAGAATGACAAATAGGAATTGGATTAGGATTAGGATTAGGATGAGGATGAGGATGAGGATGAGGATGAGGATGTGGATGAGGATGTGGATGACGATAAGGATGAGGATGAGGATAAGCATGCGGATGAGGATGAGGTTGAGGACGAGGATGAGGATGAGGATGAGGATGAAAATGAAGATGAGGAGGTGGATGAGGATGAGGATGGGGATGAAGATGACGATTAGGATTATGATTAGGATTAGGATGAGGATTAGGATGAGTATGAGGATTATGATTAGGATTAGGATTAGGATTAGGATTAGGATTAGGGATAGAACTAGGATGAGGATGAGGATGGGGATGAGGATGAGAATGAGGATTCGGATGAGGATTCGGATGAGGATGAGGATGAGGATGAGGATGAGGATGGGTATGAGGATGAGGATTAGGAATAGGATTAGGATTAGGCTTAGGATTAGGGTTAGGATTAGGATGTGGATAAGCATGATGATGAGGTTGAGGACGAGGATTAGGATGAGAATGTGGATGAGGATTTGGATGAGGATGATGATTATGATGAGGATGAGAATGAGGATCAGGACGAGGATGAGGATGAGCATGAGGATAAGTATGAGGATGAGGATGAGGATGTGGATGAGGAAGAGGATGAGGATGAAGATGAGGATGAGAATGAGGATGAGGATGAGGATGAGGATGAGGATGAGGATGAGGATGAGGATGAGGAGGAGGATTATGATGAGGACGAGGATGAGGATGAGGATTTGGATGTGGATACGGATGAGAATGAGGATGATGATTAGAATGAGGATAAACATGATGATGAGGATGAGGATGAGGATGCGGATGAGGATGAGGATAAGGATGAGGATGAGAATGCAGATGAGCATGTGGGTTGGATTCATAGTGCATAAGGGTATTATTTGAATCGACAGTCTGACCCAGATCCCCTACAAAAAGAACACCATAATGTCAAATTAATCTTCTACAACAATAGTACCAAGTTCAGAATGTGACTTTATGTTTTGAGCAAATAAACTTACCCATGAGACCAAATGTATATGGTGCATCAGGGTTTATTTCAGGAGGGGTCATGAAGTGAAATTGCCTCACAGTGTGCCCAATTCCCACCTCATAGTAATACTTTGTGTCATACTGCCAAAATAATGAAGAAAATGAGTTAATTAAACATGGGATGAAAGAAAATAAGATTCATAAAATACTTGAAAGACATACATGGATACTATTATGACCATAATTTTGGAGCTACACATGCATGTATAAAAGTACAAGCATGAATTGATTAGATTTAATTCCATGATGAATACCATATACATATTCTTCTTGTATTAAAAAAGCAATAAAGTTAATCCTTACCTCAAGATGTTTAAGGAGACAATGATGAATATAACCAGATGCATAATTGAAGTATCTATAAGTAACATGGTATCCTTCAGCCACTAATGTGCTATCAGGGCTACCTTCTCTCCAATAATGAACTTCATTACTCCCTGGTTCATCCATAGTCACCCATGACACTATCATAGCCTTTCCCTCTTGATCACCTTGTGTAATATGAACCTATAAAACATAAATCACAACATAAGTATTATTAATGATGCAATGTTTGTAAATGACAACATAAGTATTATTAATGATGCAATTTTGTTGGTACCTGTTGAGGAGCATTGTAGCCAGAAGGTGTTGCATAAACATCACTATCTAATGGCATATCCACAGACCAAGGTTTCCTTATATAAGAACCTGTTAGTCCTCCATTGCAAACCACCACTGAAAGCAATAACATGGACATAGCCAGAATTGAAGCCATCATATTTATACTCCTTGCTTAGGTTCTTAACCTTTTCGACTATGAGTTGTTGCTGTACTTAGTGTGAGGATATACTTAGTGTGAGGCTATATATATATACACACACTACTCATCTCAATCTGAAATTCTATTACTTATCAGATTGTGATAATTATCATTTAAATATGTTTATATTTTGAATTTCTGTTACTTCTCAATTGTAGGAATTAATTTTATTCAATAGTTATCATAGTTATCAGTAATATAGTTTCACTGTATATATCCAATGGTGATAATTTAAAATGTCATTTAAATAGGCAACTTTAGTTGTTATACTTTATCAGATAGTTATTTTATGTCAATAGAATTAAGGTTTGGTATTTATTTCAAAATGGAAATTTAGTTGTTATTCTTGATAAAGTATTGATAAAAAAGCTGCAAAAAATTTAAATTTAATTTTTCTGTGGCTAAGAATTTGATAGAAACAAATCTAAGTTTCCCACCCGAATATTTTAACATCACATATAGTCATGGTTTCACTCTATATATTCTGATTTGGAAGTTCACTAAATTAACAACTCTTCAAACATGGCCTCAGAGTATAAATTTCCATTATTTAATATAGATAAATATATACATAAATATTAAAATCACATATTCTGGTATTGAAGATAAAGATATCTATCACATTTCTATAAAAGAAGTTACCACTCATATGCCATATACGAATATGAGTGTAAAAGAATATTCTATTTTGGATCTTAATACTATTCCAGATTCTATAGAAATATGATCCAAAAGCAAAATTCATTTGATCGAAACAAAGAGATTAACATTAACGTGAATATGGGAGCAGATTTAGGAGTAGTGGAATCTTACTATTCTCATTATTGTCTAATCATAATTGACTTTTATCCCAAATTCCACAACAAAAACAAAATCACTTATCCAAAATAAGATTAACCACGGAAAACAAAATCAATTTCAGATTAACTTACATACCAGTAATCATGATCAATAGTTGCATTGATAGTTCTATCTATCAGCTTCTCCATGCTCTCTTCACTCTTCGAGTCCACTCACCTGAGTCGCCGAATCGCCATCACCACCACCTTCCATCTCCACCCTACTCACCACCGCACCTTCTTCAGCGTCCGTGACGCCATTGCCGAGTTTCGACGACGCTGCGTTTTTGTTCTGTACGGGTGCGAAACGCGCGCGTTTCGAGTGGTGGTTTTGAAAATGAAGATAATAACGACAAAAATCTTAGGAGGAAATAGAAACATGATGATCAAACTTGTTTTTAGTACTTCTAAATAAAAATAGAAAATATTTTTTAAAACTAATAAGTTGGTATAAATAATGGGTATAAGGTTTACCGAAGTACTGATAATTGTTTATTGAGAGGGACAGTTATGAATTTCAAAAATGGATTAATTTCTTATTTAAGAATGAATTAAACCCTAAATTCCTCTTGTTTTGGTATAGTTTTACTTTATCATTACAGACAATGATCATCTGTCCCAAGAAAATCATATTCATATGTATCAAGTCAATCAAACTTCATAAAATAATGTACAAATAAAATAATAATTTCTGATATTATAATTTTTATTTTCAATTAAATAAGATCTTTCGATTCAATGAAGACACGAACAAGGACAAGTGATCCCCATCCATCGATACCTCTTTGCATTTTGAGTGAAATTGCAAATGTATGCCACTATTTCCTTTTATTCTTAATTTTTACACATAATAATTTAGTGCCTCACAAGTTTGATTTTATGTGCATAAATTGTGGCTTGTGAAAAAGATTTTCCTCAAAACTTTTTTACTTCTCAAGAGAAGTCATGGTTTGGAGCCATAATTTTCCTTTCGGGAGTCATATATCTTACACATGATTTCAATGTTTTATTTGTTTTGAAATAAACATTAATCATGTTTAATATACACGATTTCAATATTTTATTTCTAATTTACCTTAACATATTTGCCTCCATTGGATTACAAAAAGGTAAAGGGAAATTAATCTCAACTTGTTTTGTCGTTGCAATAGCAAATTGGGGGTGTGATCATTATGAGAAATAAAGTGAATTTTCTTTATTTTTTAGTTGTATAGAAAAAAGAAGATAAATATATATTTTTCTCTCTCATTTTCTCATTACATAAGAGGATAAAAAAATTTGTTGGGTCTCAGTATATTTTTTACTCTTTTTATCAAACTATTTCTTAAATCAAAGGAGAGAAAAATTCTTAAACTTCTTTATCTAATCCTCTTTCTATAATACCAAATGAAGAAGTTTGAGAGGAAGAGTATGGTATAAGTCAATAGATGTGACAATTCTACTTGATTTAAAGTAAGGGTGGTATATCAAAGATGTGAGGTTACTATATTTAATAAATACAACACTAAAATCATTTATACTACACATAAATTGTACAAGGGAAATTAAAAATAAACAAACTTAGGGATAGCCACAATTTAAGTGCAAACCAGTAAATTTAAGTCACAATTCTACCGATAAGAAAAAGAAAAGGAAGTTATGTTTAAGAGTTATGATCTCTCATTATTTGGGACCTTATTTGACTCTTTTTCTTTTAGCTTCTATTTGTTGGAATTAGAAACCAGATTGGTTTCTGTTCTGCATTACTTGCAGAACAAGAAACAGAAGAAGAATGAATGAAAACGAGTGAAGAAGATGATGATGAGGTTAGGAGAAGAATTAGAAATCAGAGAGGAGAGTAAGGAAGAAGATTCTCTAGTTTATTCAATGAATTCAAGTTGTAATTACATCAAACTTGATTACTTCTACTTATAGTAACTCATAACCAACTTGGTTGTTATGAATTCTATTTTTAGAAAGTATCACAACTAACTAAACCAACTTATACAAAAGCTATGAATTACACTTCAATCTATTACAAAATCAACATTCCCCCTTAATTCAAGCTTTCTATACTAACTATTCCCAAGAGAGTTCTTTGATTCTCAAAGTCTATCTTCTTCAATGGTTTAGTTAACAAATCTGCCAATTGATCTTTGGATTGACAGAATTCTAGTCTTAGGATGTTCTTTTCTACTTGATCCCTTAAGAAATGAAATTTGGTCTCAATGTGTTTGCTTCTACCATGAGCCACTGGATTCTTTGCTAGATTTATTGCTGATTTGTTATCCACAAATAACCACATAGGTTCATCTTCCTCCTGTATTCCTAATTCAGTGAGCAATGCCTTCAACCATACTGCTTGTTGACCACCAAAGCAGGCTGCAACATACTCTGCCTCGCATGAAGAGAGAGCAACTATTTTCTGCTTCTTTGAACACCAACTTATTGGTGCTTCACCAAGCTTGAATAGATAACCACTTGTGCTCTTCCTATCATCCTTATCACCACACCAATCTGCATCAGTGTAGCCATGAATGATGCTTCCTCTGTTCTGTTCTGTGTCCCTTGATGCAGGGAACAGAATGCCCAAGCTCATGCTACCTTTGAGATACCTCAGTATCCTTTTCACTGCTGTTAGATGAGTATGTCTTGGATTTTCCATATACCTGCTTACTAGACCAACTGCATAGGCAAGATCAGGTCTTGTATTGCATACATATCGAAGAGATCCTATCATTTGTCTGAAGAGGGTTGAATCTACTGCATTATCTTCTGAATTCTTAGTGCTAGAGTTGCATAGAGTATGTCCAGTTTCAATTGGAGTTGAAGCTGAGTTGCAATCTAGCATTTTGAATCTTCCAAGTATATCAGTAATATACTTTCTTTGATGCATTAGTATACCTGCTTCAGTTCTGAGGAATTCGATTCCAAGGAAGTATGAAAGGCTTCCCAAATCAGTCATTTCAAATTCATGTTTCAGCTTTTCTTTGAACCATTCAATCTCCTCAATATTGTTGCCTGTGATCAGCAAATCATCCACATAAAGGCATGTAATGATAGAAGCTTCTGTAGTGATCTTTCTTGTATAGATGCCATGCTCATTGATGCATCTCAGAAATCCTAGCTTCAGTAGGAATCCATCTATCCTTTTGTTCCAAGCCCTGGGTGCTTGTTTCAAGCCATACAAGGCTTTATGCAGTCTGTATACTTTGTGCTCCTCTTCTGGAATTACAAAACCAGGGGGTTGTGCTATGTAAACTTCTTTGTCTAATTGACCATTTAAGAAAGCAGATTTCACATCCATTTGACAAATGTGCCACCTCCTTGAGCTTGCTATTGCTACTACAAGTCTTATGGTTTCTAATCTGGCCACTGGTGCAAAGACTTCTTCAAAATCCAGGCCTTGCTTCTGTAGAAACCCTTTTGCTACAAGTCTAGCCTTGTGCTTAGAGACTGATCCATCAGGCTTCAACTTCACCTTATACACCCATTTGACTAAGATAGCTTTCTTATTTCTTGGCAAATCTGTTAGTTCCCATGTAGCATTCTTTTCTATGGAGTTAATTTCTTCCTTCATTGCTTCTATCCAGCATTGCTCTTTTATTGCTTGATCAAAGGACACCGGCTCCATTTCAGCTAATAGAGCCATATGCACAAAGTCTCCTTCTTGAGTGATTGCTGAGTCATCAAGAAGTTCATAATCTCTGAGTCTTGGTGGCAATTGTCTTGTTCTTTGTGGTCTTTCTCTCAATACAGCTTGATCATCATTGTTTATTTGAGCATCTTCTTCTGTTTGTATGTTATCCAACATCATCCTTCCTGAGTTGTTGGATGTCTCATTGGATTCATTCCAATCCCAAGCTTCTCCTTCAATGAATCTTAAGTCTCTGCTGTATGAGATTGTATTTGTTGTAGGATTGTATACCTTGTAGGCTCCTGTTGAATGATAGCCTACAAAGATCAATCTTTCTCCTCTGTTATCAAGCTTCCCTCTTCTACTTTCTGGTATGTGCTTGAAGCATATTGAGCCAAACACCGTGAGATGTTTTGCACTTGGTTTGTGTCCTGTCCAAGCTTCTTCAGGAGTCTTGTTCACCAACCTCTTTGTAGGACATCTGTTCAAGAGATAGGTTGTTGTAGATATTGCTTCTGCCCAAAACTTCTTTGGAAGTGACTTGGTCCTCATCATGCTTCTTGCCATATTCAACAAGGTTCTGTTTACCCTTTCTGCTGCACCATTATGTTGAGGAGTATATGGTGCAGTGATCTCATGAGTTATTCCTTCTAATTCACAGAAGTTTTTGAACTCATGAGATACATACTCCCCTCCACCATCACTTCTAATCAGCTTTAGATTCTTGCCACTTTGTTTTTCTGCTTCTGCTTTGAAGATTCTGAATTTGCCAAACACCTCAGATTTCTTCTCTATTGCATAAGTCCAGAGTTTCCTTGTGAAGTCATCCTTGAAGGTCACAAAGTACTTGTTTCCTCCAAGAGACTTTTCTTCTAATGGACCACACACATCAGTATATACAACTTCAAGTGCTTGTGTGGTCTTAGTTGGAATTTGTGAGCAGAATGTATTCCTTGTTTGCTTGCTTGCTAGACAATCATCACACACTTCATTTGAGGCTTTGAGAGTAGGTAATCCATGCACAATCTCATCCTGACTCAAGTGCTCTAGACTCTTGAAGTTTAGGTGCCCAAATCTTTGATGCCAAATCCATTTCTCATCTGCTATAGACTCCAAGCATTCCTGATCAGCTAACTGAATGCCAATCTTGAAGGTCCTATTTTGGGCTAAAGGTGCCTTCAAGATTAACACTCCCTTCTTGTTGAATACCTTGAGCATCTTTTCTTCTAGCCTCATTTTGTATCCTTTCTCAAGTAATTGTCCAAGACTTAGAAGGTTACTCTTCATTCTTGGCACATATAGCACACTTGAGATGTATGAGGTTGAGCCATCCTTCTTCTTGATCATCACCTTGCCAATCCCTTCTGCTTTGATTATGCTGTCATCAGCAAACTTAATTCTTGTTTCTACTGATTTGTCTAGAGTTACAAACCAATCTTTATTTCCTGTCATGTGGTTAGAACAACCTGAATCAAGATACCAACTACCTGAACTCTGGTTTGTTACCATTAGCAAAGCATTCTTTGACTCATTTGCATCTTGAGAAGGATCAATGCTCCTTGCCATCAGCAACACTTCTTCTTCTGATTCATCATCCTTTGCTAGCCTTGCCTCCTCTTCTTTGCTTTGAGTGACCCTTTTCTCTTTGCACTCAGATGCATAGTGTCCCCAGTTTCTGCAATTGAAGCATTGGATCTTGCTCTTATCCTTCTTGCTCACTCTTCCCATCTGATTGTTCCACTTCTTGGTTTTACTGTTCTCACAACTATTGCTTTGAGTTTTCTGATGTGAATTTAATCCAAACTTGCCAGTATCAGATTCCACTCTCCTACCACCTTGCCATCTTGCTTTGTCTTTTCTGAATTTCTCATTCTGCCCAGGGACACTCTTCTTCTTGAATTGAGCACTTAAGGCTTGATCTGTTTGTCTATAACTCTGCCTTTCCATAAATCTCTGCTCATGCACCTCCAAGGATCCTTGCAACTCATCAACTGATAGAGTGTCAAGATCCTTTGCCTCTTCTATCACTGCAACTACATGATCAAACCTTGGATGGAGAGTTCTGAGTATCTTTTCAACTACATGTTGCTCAATTGGTGTTTCTCCACACCCCTTCATTTGATTTATCAAACTCCTCAATCTGTTGAGGTATTCTGCTATGGATTCTTGCTCATCCATTTGCATCAACTCATATTGTCTTTTGAGTGTCAGCAATCTCACCTTCTTGATCTTCTTTCCACCAGAATAGTTCTTCTCCAATATCTCCCAAGCTTCCTTCGAGCTTGTTGCAGCAGAGATCTTCTCAAAATTGGCTCTGTCCACACATTGGTGGATCAAGAAGATTGCCTTGCAATCTCTCTTGTTTGCTTCCCTATACTCCACTGAGTTTTCATCAGCAATTGGCATTCCTCCTTTCACTACATCAAGGCATTCTTGAAACCCAAAGATTGCCTTCATTTGAATGCTCCAATGTTCATAATTCTTCCCATCCAGAATTGGAAGATTCATTGCAAAGCCATTCGAGTTTGCCATTCTTCTACACCACTGATTTCCCTTCTGGTTTTGCAGCCTTGATTCTCAATCCGTGAGCTTCACTTCTTGAAGCCTCTTGCACCCACTCTTGGCACTACCACAGATCCCTGATCCTTGAAGCTCTTGATACCACTGTTGGAATTAGAAACCAGATTGGTTTCTGTTCTGCATTACTTGCAGAACAAGAAACAGAAGAAGAATGAATGAAAACGAGTGAAGAAGATGATGATGAGGTTAGGAGAAGAATTAGAAATCAGAGAGGAGAGTAAGGAAGAAGATTCTCTAGTTTATTCAATGAATTCAAGTTGTAATTACATCAAACTTGATTACTTGTATTTATAGTAACTCATAACCAACTTGGTTGTTATGAATTCTATTTTTAGAAAGTATCACAACTAACTAAACCAACTTATACAAAAGCTATGAATTACACTTCAATCTATTACAAAATCAACACTATTAAATCGAGAAATATATTTGATTGTCCATCCTTTTTATAGAATATATATGTAAGGTATCATTTGGATAATTTAAGTCGAATCGATTGGATGTCTAACTCAGGTCTATATGATATGACCTATCAATAAAAATACTCTAACACTTCACAAATATATTTGTAGGTAATAAACGTAAAAATTACACTAAAAACATATATAATAATAAAGTTATGATATAAATTTCTCAATATAAGATAATTGAATTATCATATATTTTATTCTATCAAACTTTAAACTATAACTTCAATATTTTTAGACTATAAATTTAGGTGGGCTAGATCTAGTGACCTTATGATCCAAGTAAATATTATTGTTTTTTACTATTATTAAGGGTATCTCTCACTTTTTTTTTGGTAAATAACTAATTTATTTTGGGTTTCGTGACTGCCCCTCCTAATAAGTGTTGTTTATAGAAATTCAATCACTGACCTCGAAGATACAATAAAACCTTACACTACTAGACCAATATCTTGTTGGTAAGTAGAATGGTATTGAATCAAATTAACCTTAACATATTTTTTTGAAGGCCCAACCTATGTCCAAAGGCCCCACAAAAATTGTGAATATATTTATTGTTTCAAAAAGTGTTACTCAATAATATTGGTTGGAAAAAATATTTCAGTCAAAAATTTAATAATTAAATATTTTTTTGACCAATCAGTAACATTGAACTAACACAATTTGTAGGATTATTCCCACAAAAACCACACAAATAACTATTTACCATTGACATATGCAAATATGTTTGGTTAGATATGATTTGATAGGCCAAAAATATGAAGGGCTTCCTTTGCCTTCGGCTTAGAAGGCCCTAAAACGAACTATTAGCTAAATGGTAAGGTATGCTCCAAATAATTAGTTTGTTCTCACTCTAGTTTCATGCTACTTTATAAAATAGAAAGTTGGGAGAAAAAGAAGTAGGGGAGAGAATTTTAAGAGAAATAATTTATTTCTCTCCTATGATTTAGAGGAGTGTATAAGAAGAGAGAGATAAATGTACAATGAGACTCATACAATTTGTTTATCCCCTCAAATAACGAGAAAATGGAAGAGATGATTAAAATAGATCTTTCTCTTCTCTTTCTTTTCTTTTTATCTAAAACCAAACAATATAAAAACTAATCTACTTCTTATATCTCTCTTTTCAGTCTCTTTCTTACATATTTCTCTCTTATTATTTTCTTTTGTATAACCAAATGAAACATTAGTATTCATGTTCTCTTCTAATTGTGATTCGAACATTTAAATCGTGACACCAATTTAGAAAGTGTCGGAAATTAAAACTAACATGTAAATAAGACAACATCGATAACAATTAATTGATTAATTGAGTAGTGTTAATCAATTAACTGGTTAGAAAAGCAAGTGAAGCGTTGACTTAAACAATTCTTGTAATTGACACGTTTACACATTGAAATTGTTTTACAACATGTGTTTATTAGTTTGTTAGTTAGGTAAGTTCATTAAGTTATTACTTATTCATGTACTATAAATAAAGTTTTTTCATGTCTAGATCAAAAATGAGAAATATCCATAATATACTTCTTTAAGCTTTCATAATAGTCAAAGCTAATCTTATAAAATATGAGTTAGACATTAAATCAAAAGAGGTCCAAAATTAAGTTTAATTGGTTAAACTATTTTGGTAGAACTGAATGACATAGTATATAATTATATGTAATTGCAAAATTAAATATAACTAAATAATTATGTACAAATATATTAAAGTAATATTTCTTTATTTTTTGGACTGAAATGATATAAAATATGAAGTAATGGTTTATTTGACTTTAACATGATCTGACTGAATTTTCCACATGTCAATAGTTATTATTTCCTCAAATTTCCTTTATATAGATTTTAAAATGAATTTGCATTTTTAATATTTATAAGTTTTTTGCATATATTTTATGCACAACAGTTGTACATATTCTCAAGTCTTACCAAAAGAGAATCAGCGCCTTCATTCACGGCCTCAACGCCGATGTTTGCTGTGTGGCGTTGTTTTCACGTTCAATAACAAATATTTCCTCTTCTATTCCATCCACAATTTTGTTATATACTTAAACAACAACTAATATAATAAAAAAGTTTATCTCTTTTAGAGTGAATAACTATCTCTTTTATAAAGTGTTGTTCGTAAAAATCGAAACTTTAATATTTATAAATCTGAAAAGTCTAATATTACATGACCAACGTATTATATCGACTCCTAGTTAATCTATTCATATCTCCAACACCGTCAGGAAAGGTATCAATCCCGTATCTGGAAGCCGCGTTTATGTGGGACCCATATATCTTTGATCCCACCGCACCAATAATTCTCTTCCAACTCACGTTCTATAGTGTTTTTTAGTTTTTTCATTTTAAAAAATCAAAACTATATTCTGTTAAATAAATTAGAATCTTTTGAGAATGAAATAGGCTGAATTTAGAAATCCACACCCCAGCATCCTCAACAAACAGCTGGTTTTACATGCAGCACTAGTAGTCAACGCAATTAGTAAAAGTCTCGTAAAGAGAATAAATCAAATAAAAATTAATTTCATTCTTAAAAAACAAAACAACATACAAAAATAATAAAGAATAATTAAAGATCAATATTTTGTTAATAAAGATAATTGTTGGACATATGACTCAGTTATTATTGAGATAAAAGGTTGTTTTCGTTATAATAATTTACCCTTAACATATTAGTTGTTGTAATAACTTAGCTTTAAAAAGAATATTGAATTTTCATAGACATTTTTTTAATTGATGTGGGGTCCTTTTTTCTGATGAAGATGACAGCTTAATGAACAGGCTGGAAAAGGGTATTTGCAGTAACACTAAAAAAGTGAACTTGATGATTGATAATTGTATTTTTAGTGTTCAAAACTTAACTGTTTGTTTCATACTCTTAGAAACTTAGTCCACTTTTCTGTTCACTTTGGCTTTGTTACCACATTATTCTCATTTTGCTCCTTCCACAATCACAACCATAAAGGTAAACAAACCAAAACTAGATTTACTTGTGTTATGTTGTGTTACTAGAATCCTAGTATTTTGTCCTTTTGGTTTTAACTTTAATGTCTGGTTCTGTGCATTGAGTTTGATAGATCCAATGTTGGTGCAGGTTTTGTATTGTGTTTTGTGATTTGAAGTTAAGGGTATTGCTTAGAATCTGTTTATGGATTGGTATTGAGCTACAATCAATGGTATTATTGGTGGTGATGATGAAACTTGTAAAGTTGGTTTCTTCCTTTTTGGGTGTTTTTCTGTTTTTGGTTAATGCATCATTTGCCTTGTACACTCCCCTTGATAATTATCTTATTGCTTGTGGTTCCTCCCAAAACATCACCTTTCAAGGTCACACTTTTGTTCCTGACTCACAACATTCTTCACTTGTGTCCAAAACTGAGAATTCTATTGTTGTTACTTCCAATTCTAAAGTTGTTCCATTTCCAATCTATCAATCAGTTAGGATTTTCACTGAGAAATCATCTTACACATTTGAAATTGAGCAAGAAGGGAGACACTGGGTTAGGTTATATTTTTATCCTGTTCCGAACTCTGGCCATGATTTGAATTCTGCTGCTATAACAGTTGTTACTGATGATTTTGTTCTCTTGAGCAACTTCACCTTTAGGAACTATAAAGGTTCTTATATGTTTAAGGAGTATGCCATCAATGTTACCTCTGAAACCTTGACTCTCACCTTTATTCCTTCAATTGGTTCGGTAGCGTTTGTCAATGCAATCGAAGTTGTGTCGATGCCAGATGAGCTGTTTTTTGATCAGGCATTGGCCCTTCACCCACCAGCCCCATTTAGTGGCCTTTCTGAACTCGCTTTTGAAACCGTGTACCGCTTAAATATAGGTGGTTCCTTTCTTAATGCCCAGAATGACACCCTGGGAAGGACTTGGGACAATGACCTGAAATACCTTCATGTGAACAGCTCAGTCACTAACGTGTCAGTCAGTCCGTCCAACATTAAGTATCCGAAAGGCGTTACGGCTGAGACAGCACCAAATTCGGTCTATGCCACTGCTGAAGCAATGGGGAATGCAAATGTAGCCAATTCTAATTTCAACATTACTTGGGTCTTTCCTGTCGATCGCAACTTCTCCTATTTTATTCGGTTGCACTTTTGTGATATTATGAGCAAGTCACTCAACACATTAGTGTTCAATGTATACATAAATAATGACACAGCTCTTGGAAGCCTTGACCTCTCGTCGATAACTAATGACTTGGCCGTGCCTTACTACAAGGACTTTGTTTCAAATGCCTCGGTAGAGTCTGACAATTTGACAGTTAGTGTTGGTCCTGATACAATGGCAGACATCACAAATGCCACTATGAGTGGACTGGAGATAATGAAGATCAGCAATGCATTGAAGAGCTTGGATGGGTTTTCTTCGGTTGAAAGTTTCCTTCCTAGTTCATCATCAAAGAAGAACAAGATAGGAATAATAGTTGGTTGTGTTGTTGGGGCTGTAGCTGCTATAGCATTTGTTGGTTTGTGTTATTTCTGCTTGGTGCAACGCAATTCAAAGTCTACTCAACAGGGTCGTCCGTTGCTGTCTTTACCCTTATACGGTAACTCTCAGACTATGACAAAGATGTCAACAATTTCACAGAAGAGTGGAACTGCAAGCTGCATTTCTTTATCTTCAATAAATCTTGGAAGGGTCTTCACTTTCCAAGAAATCTTAGATGCAAGCAACAAATTTGATGAGAGGCTGCTTCTAGGTGTTGGCGGTTTTGGCAGGGTTTATAAGGGAACACTTGAAGATGGGACTAATGTAGCTGTTAAAAGGGGGAACCCCAGATCTGAACAAGGTATTGCTGAATTCAGAACAGAAATTGAAATGTTATCCAAGCTTCGCCATCGTCATCTTGTGTCTCTCATTGGTTATTGCGATGAGAGATCAGAAATGATTCTTGTCTATGAATGCATGGCTAATGGACCCCTCAGGAGTCATTTGTATGGAACAGATCTGCCGCCTCTATCATGGAAGCAACGGCTCGAAATTTGCATTGGAGCAGCTAGAGGCCTTCATTATCTCCACACCGGTGCATCTCAAAGCATCATTCACCGTGATGTTAAGACAACAAACATCCTCTTAGATGATAACTTTGTTGCTAAAGTTGCTGATTTCGGCCTCTCCAAAACTGGTCCTGCTCTCGATCAGACTCATGTGAGCACTGCTGTTAAAGGTAGTTTTGGCTATCTTGATCCCGAATACTTTAGAAGGCAACAGCTCCAACATTCTTCACTTGTGTCCAAAACTGAGAATTCTATTGTTGTTACTTCCAATTCTAAAGTTGTTCCATTTCCAATCTATCAATCAGTTAGGATTTTCACTGAGAAATCATCTTACACATTTGAAATTGAGCAAGAAGGGAGACACTGGGTTAGGTTATATTTTTATCCTGTTCCGAACTCTGGCCATGATTTGAATTCTGCTGCTATAACAGTTGTTACTGATGATTTTGTTCTCTTGAGCAACTTCACCTTTAGGAACTATAAAGGTTCTTATATGTTTAAGGAGTATGCCATCAATGTTACCTCTGAAACCTTGACTCTCACCTTTATTCCTTCAATTGGTTCGGTAGCGTTTGTCAATGCAATCGAAGTTGTGTCGATGCCAGATGAGCTGTTTTTTGATCAGGCATTGGCCCTTCACCCACCAGCCCCATTTAGTGGCCTTTCTGAACTCGCTTTTGAAACCGTGTACCGCTTAAATATAGGTGGTTCCTTTCTTAATGCCCAGAATGACACCCTGGGAAGGACTTGGGACAATGACCTGAAATACCTTCATGTGAACAGCTCAGTCACTAACGTGTCAGTCAGTCCGTCCAACATTAAGTATCCGAAAGGCGTTACGGCTGAGACAGCACCAAATTCGGTCTATGCCACTGCTGAAGCAATGGGGAATGCAAATGTAGCCAATTCTAATTTCAACATTACTTGGGTCTTTCCTGTCGATCGCAACTTCTCCTATTTTATTCGGTTGCACTTTTGTGATATTATGAGCAAGTCACTCAACACATTAGTGTTCAATGTATACATAAATAATGACACAGCTCTTGGAAGCCTTGACCTCTCGTCGATAACTAATGACTTGGCCGTGCCTTACTACAAGGACTTTGTTTCAAATGCCTCGGTAGAGTCTGACAATTTGACAGTTAGTGTTGGTCCTGATACAATGGCAGACATCACAAATGCCACTATGAGTGGACTGGAGATAATGAAGATCAGCAATGCATTGAAGAGCTTGGATGGGTTTTCTTCGGTTGAAAGTTTCCTTCCTAGTTCATCATCAAAGAAGAACAAGATAGGAATAATAGTTGGTTGTGTTGTTGGGGCTGTAGCTGCTATAGCATTTGTTGGTTTGTGTTATTTCTGCTTGGTGCAACGCAATTCAAAGTCTACTCAACAGGGTCGTCCGTTGCTGTCTTTACCCTTATACGGTAACTCTCAGACTATGACAAAGATGTCAACAATTTCACAGAAGAGTGGAACTGCAAGCTGCATTTCTTTATCTTCAATAAATCTTGGAAGGGTCTTCACTTTCCAAGAAATCTTAGATGCAAGCAACAAATTTGATGAGAGGCTGCTTCTAGGTGTTGGCGGTTTTGGCAGGGTTTATAAGGGAACACTTGAAGATGGGACTAATGTAGCTGTTAAAAGGGGGAACCCCAGATCTGAACAAGGTATTGCTGAATTCAGAACAGAAATTGAAATGTTATCCAAGCTTCGCCATCGTCATCTTGTGTCTCTCATTGGTTATTGCGATGAGAGATCAGAAATGATTCTTGTCTATGAATGCATGGCTAATGGACCCCTCAGGAGTCATTTGTATGGAACAGATCTGCCGCCTCTATCATGGAAGCAACGGCTCGAAATTTGCATTGGAGCAGCTAGAGGCCTTCATTATCTCCACACCGGTGCATCTCAAAGCATCATTCACCGTGATGTTAAGACAACAAACATCCTCTTAGATGATAACTTTGTTGCTAAAGTTGCTGATTTCGGCCTCTCCAAAACTGGTCCTGCTCTCGATCAGACTCATGTGAGCACTGCTGTTAAAGGTAGTTTTGGCTATCTTGATCCCGAATACTTTAGAAGGCAACAGCTCACAGAGAAGTCAGATGTGTATTCATTTGGAGTAGTTTTAATGGAAGTGTTATGCACAAGACCTGCCTTGAATCCCGTCCTTCCTCGGGATCAGGTTAACATAGCCGAGTGGGCAATGAGCTGGCAGAAAAAAGGCATGCTTGATCAAATCATGGATCAAAAACTGATAGGGAGTGTGAATCCTGCTTCTCTTAAGAAGTTCGGCGAAACCGCTGAGAAGTGTTTGGCCGAGTATGGCGTGGATAGGCCGTCTATGGGAGATGTCTTATGGAATCTTGAATATGCTTTGCAGCTCCAAGAGACTGCCTCATCAGCACTCATGGAACCTGAAGATAACAGCACAAACCACATCACAGGAATTCAGCTGACAACTCTTCAGAATTTCGACAACAGCGTTAGTATGATTGATGGAGAAAACTCCGCCACGGATGATGATGCAGAAGATGCTGCCACAAGTGCAGTGTTCTCACAGTTAGTGAATCCTCATGGAAGATGAGATATTGTGTATCTTTGATTCTAGCATTGGGCCATAAAGTCTCCTTGATTATTTCTCATTTTGTTGATGCTTTTGTAATTCATTCTCTTTGTCATAAACAAGTTATAAGTGATGTAGTTTTAGAAATTGTATGTATTTTATCCATAAAATTCTGTTGTAACTTTATATAAACAAATTAGGAGTTCAACCCCACTAGTTGCTACATGCAACAAAAATATTTCTTCTGAAAATGAATAAACTATACTTCAGCAAATAAGGTATTGTTTTTCTTAGATAATTGTCATAAGGAGATGGTTATTTTCTCCCTATACTGATCTAGAAGTAAATAAAAATGAACTTGAAGAAGTAAACATGATTTTGAATTAACTTGTTCAGTACATTCGTTTTCCCAGCTATAAAATATCTACATATAATTTCATAGTAATTGAGTTAAAACTCCTTTCTCAAACATTATTTTACTTCAACATGATAAGTTTTTTTTTTTGCTTTCTAAGTAATATGCAAATACTTATTCCAAGAGATAAACCATTCAACAAAAAATTTAGAGTAAATATACAATTTACTATCTATCTTACCAGTTTAGTCCTAAAAAAACTTAAAATGGTCCAAAAAATTTCAAATGTGTGTCAAATTAGTCATTTTTAGCATGTTTTACAATATTTGGTGAGATTAATTTGATTCCAAAAAAGACTAATTTGACCCACATTTGAAAACTTTTGAGACCAGTCTAAGTCTTTTCTTTTTTTTGAAAGAGTAAACTGGTAGGGTAAAAAAACACACGGAATAAAATGAATATTTACTCAAAAATATATTAGCATTTTTTGTTACATTTTCACTATTTTTTTTGTACTACTAAGTATTTCTTTATCTTTTTTTTTGTAATTAATTAATTCCTCTTTGAGTTTGTCGGTGCACATTTTGTCTTTGAAACATAGTGAAAGAACAAGATTGGTAACAAGAAATAAAACTGAATGAAGGAAAAAAAAACACATTTTTAAAAAACATTTTAATAAACAAAATAATTTAATTTTCTCCTTTCGCGTTTTATTTATTCATAAAAAATAAATAGCCAGATTAGTTTATTCTGTGTAGTGGCTCGTATCAAAGCTTAGAATCAAAGAAGTGTAACCATGGCGGCGTGGACTATAGCGGCTCGCCAAGGCTCCATTATCGCTCGAGTCTCGTCACCAAAACCCTCTTCCCTTGTTCCACGGCGTCGCATGTCTGGTGGTGGAGGTTCTCTTTAACCACTACCCTTTTCATATTTCTTATTCTTGTATTTTTTGTTATGTTTATTAATAACTTGTTTACTCCAAAGTTCAAATCTTTCAATCTAATCTAATTCACACAGCAATTGGGTATTTGAAAATTTCAACTTTACCCAAATGTATTGTTAATTTGACTTAAAGTTGGGTTTTTTACATATCATAAGTTGTAGAAACTGCATTGAGTTTTGACTTAGTTATACTTGGATCTTTGCTATTTGGGTAGTCATTGAGCACTGGTTGTTATGATCTACTCAAAATTCATAATTCATCATACATGATTTTATCAAAATTTCAAAAAAAGTATATATTTTATTGTATACTTTTTTATGCCTTTGAGGTTTGATGGAATGGTTGTGCAAACTGACTTATGGTTTTCAACAATTAGAAAAGTTCAGATTCATAATTTGCATAGTGTGCTTTCTTAAGCTATGGAACTTGATGTGCTAAAAATTGGCTGAAAGATTAAGTATAAACCACTGGTGCAAGGTGGAGTGATTAGTGATGTTAAATTTTTGCCCCCGAATTACCGAAGAATCACTTAAAGATTAAGTATAAACCACTGGTGCAAGGTGGAGTGATTAGGGATGTTAAATTTTTGCCCCCGAATTACCGAAGAATCACTTACCTATACTAGTTTGATTCTTTGGCATGTTGCAGATCATCATGGACCTCCAAGGGTGAACATTTGGGAGGACCCCACGAGTCCATCTAAGTGGAAAGAAGAACATGTGAGTTACTTTAGAATTCAAGGAACCATTGTTGTATTGACTTCATTTTCGTATTGCCAAGTATATACAGCTTTATAGGTATCTTTCAACTTCCAAGCATATACCCTTTTATCGTTCTGTCTAAAACATACACTCATCGGGTATAGAAGAACCTAAACTAGTATTACTAGTCCAGTTTGTTGGAAAGACTGATTTTCCAGTGAACTATTGGTAAGTGGCAATGGAGAAGCTTGAGTAATGCCACTCTTGAACATTTCGGTCACCAAATGACTTCTTTTCTCCGAGATTTATTCATGCTAAAGTATTGAGTTTTTGACTTAATTTTCTGTGGTTGCAGTTTGTGATTGCTTCTTTGTCTGGATGGGGTTTACTCTTCTATGGTGGTTACAAGCTCTTCAGTGGAGGCAAGGGCAAAACGGAAGAGGTAACTAAGTTCCCGTTTATCGGAAATTTACAATTTATGGTTGCTTCTTCATGCTGGATTTGCAGGGAGCATTTACCGCATTCTTGTCTTGATTTTACTTGATAATAAAGCTCATGCTTATTTCATTTTTTTATAAGCTCATTTTATATCTTTTAGGTAATAAGCAATATCAGCCAAGGTAGCCTTTCGCTTTCTGCATCCAAATCTGAATTCTCTAAAACAAATTAACTGGCTTTGATATTCCTGTTTTGTGATTTTCTTTCTTCATTTGATTGAAGTTTTCAAGCATTCTTGTATTACAATTCATATAGTTAAATGTGCAAAATATAACTCCCTTGATAAGGCTAGATGTATAAGATACTCATATATCATTCACAAGTTTAATTTTTCGGTACTTTGTGCATCATATTCATACATATTCCCTTTGATTTTGCAAGTGACTTATTTTGCTTCTTACAATGAGTATGAAACTCTCTCACCAATTCTTATTTGCCATGTCTTACTGCAGAAAGTTGGAGAAACACCAAGCAAAGCTTGATGTTATGGTATTAGTTGCAGAAAGTATGTTACAAGTTATAACATCTGCTAATAAGATACTCCTGTTTTGGGCAGTTTTAGTGGCTTGTATTGTTCATGACCCTTTTGAACTCTATTGATGTTATGGTATTTTTCATATTGTGTTTATCTTCTCTAGTAATAATTCAAGCATTTTGTGGAATAGGGGCCTTAAGTTAGCACTTCAAATTTTGGTTTTGTAACTTAATTGTTGTGTGATTCTAATCAACCCCTCATTCAAAAAAAAAATCAGCACCAATTTTTGGCTTCAAGAAGCATACAGCCCCATATTTATAAAACAAGTTATCAGTGACTTAAAAAACCTACTCCACATCTATTTGAGTCATATGTTCTATGAAAATCTAATGGGTCATGTAATTTAAATTAGTCAGTAGATCTGAATCATTAAATTTTTATAGAATGAATGACTAAGATGTGGAATAAGTTTTTTTAACTTACTCTTAGAGTAAGTGGATCTCATATCTATTTATAAATTTTAAAATTGGCTTTTCATTTTGATAAAATTTTATTTTATATAGCTTTTATACTATTCAACATTTCTGAAATACTTTCAACCCATGAAGGATTCTACGGTCTACTATGGATACACATTTGTTGTCCCATATTTTGTGTCACTTCATGTCCCATGAGCATGTGACTGGTCAGGAAAAATATATTTAAGTTAAAATTTAATTAGTAAATATTTTTCTGACCAATTATAAGCTCATGGTACATGGAGTGACACAAAGTGTGGGGCAGCAGATGTACTTCCGTCTACAAGCATGTAGGAAAAAGAAAAATATTGCAGTGTACTAAAAAGAATTTGGCATTTTTTGCAATAATTAAAATAAAACAGATCAATCATAAGACTTAAGCATGATAGCACCAATTATACAAACTTGATTAACAATACCTTAACATTGCTTTCTTTATTAACATCTCTATAATGAAAACAATCAAAGGACAAATAGTCCAATGATTAAGACTAGTTAACTGAATTGAATATTATCATTTAGGTATCTTTTTATAGACTTGGGTGCAAATGGAAACAAAAAATTTGCAACCATAAAGGTCACATGGACCTTCACCTACTCCATGCCACTTATTATTAGGTGGACTAAATATAATCTTATCCTAAGTGCCCTTCACTCATTAGGACATAGCATCTAATTCATCAAATAATTATTAAGGTTTGGCTAGCTAATTTTTCTTGTCCTTCAATTAAGTCTTCAAAAGCAGCTTATAATACCTTGGACATTGAACTTTATTTATTATCATATGTATGTGGAGAAGAAAAAAGACAAGGGCAAAAGAGGTTTTCCTCCAACTTTTCTGAAGTGAGTTTGCTAAAAAAATATTATTTCAGACTTAAATAAAAAATATTCTTGTCTTTTTTATATAATCACGGTATTCTCTTACCATATTGTGAACTAATCTCATACAAAATATACGATTGTCTCTCCCAATAAATATTGATTCTTATATTTGAATTTTTGATTTTTTATATCACTATCCTCATTTTTGCACCAAAAAAGTTGACAACAGCAGCGTGACAAATAAGGTTTAGTCATTAATATTGAGATAACGAACACCTTACGTGGAATCATGCCACGATCCAGATTCCAGACTTTAGTGGAAAATTAGGTGTCTTCCTCCTTTATCCATCTTTATCATTCTACAAGGAAATAAATTGAATTAGGATGTGAATTATAATTCTGAATTCCATGAAATTAGCGAGATAGTGTGATATTAGTAACAATGGGTATAAGCTAATTATTTTTTAAACCCATTTCATATATACAGTTTGAGCAAGACTCGACCCTACCCTATCTGTTTATCCAGTTTGGTCTGACATGTTCAAGTATAAATATGATCGATATCATCTGATGTAGGATTATGTTTAAAAATTAGACCTAAATAATATTTAGGGTTATATAAGAGATATATATGACCTGACATAACTCATCTCATGATCGCTTATTCGTCACGTTTGTACGTACTTATTCGATTGTGTACAAAAAATGTTATATTTTTGACCAAAAATATTATTGATTCTCTCATTTATTTCGTCAAGTATACATATATGTAATGATTAACAAATATATACATATCATTTTATATGTCAACTTACATATCTGTACTAATGAATATTGGGAAGATTTTATCTAAAATATATGTGCAATATATTTAATCAGATGTACATTAGGTTTAAGTTCAAAAGCCAATCCGATTGACGTTTTGGGTCAGGTTAGCCTTCGATTCTAAGGTCTTATTTAGATTAAAAAAAGTAAGTCGACCAATATTTAAAGTTGAATAATTGACATGTCTTACCTAGTCATTCTCATCCAAAGCCATTATTAAGTGGATCATATCTTCTGTCTTAAAAGTGTGTACCATTCATGAATCCATCTACATTTCATTTTTATTGATAAGAAAATATAAAGTTAATACATATTTAATTCTTATTTTACTTTTCTCATCAATAATATATAAAATGATACAAACTTTAAGACAAATGATATGATTCCATTATCAACTCTATAACATAAATTAAATGGGGTAGTCATATTATTCATAAAAACTAATAGTCATACCATAAAAATTTATGATTCCGAGAGATTGTAAAAAAAATAAAAATAAAAAATAAAAGGTAATAAAGTTCTAAGAAAACATTGGTCTAATATTATAAAACTTCATTATATTCTAATATGACAAAAATGTAAATGATTTGATTTTTTTTTTTGTAGAAACAACCATGCATTATGAAAGTAATTAATTACTTAGTAAAATGATGAAAAAACATTATTAACAGTACAAAAAAAGTGAATGAGGAATATATACACATATGTTGTCCCTAACAATTGTGTCATATGCTGTGATTGATTAGAAAAGTAAATAATTATTAATTTTTAACTTAAATATATTTTTTAATCAATTAAAGACAACCGATACATGCACTTAAGCACAATTTGTGGGACAATAGACCTGCTCCATTTCCATTTAGATATTTCTTTCCCTCTTCTTATTGTTTTTGACTCTCAAATTAATTATTTAATAATCAGAGACGAAGTGTTTCAATCAAGAGGACGAAATTGACCTTAGTGGATCTTCGTCTTTCCCTTTCTTCTGTCAACTAATCTTCCAATTCGATTTCACTTTTCGGTAGTACTCATCATGAACCAGAAGGCCAATGTTTCAAAAGAACTCAACGCCAAGCACAAGAAGGTTTCTCATCAAATTTCTTTCGCCACTCTTCTTTTTTAGTTATCTCCGATTTAAAATCTGTAATTCTCCGATTTTTGAATCAATCACCATTTCCTGTGTATAACTCGAGTTTTTGAACGTATAAAGTTTATTTATTTATTCTTTTAATTTACATGGTATACTGTTATATGTGATGTGAGGTTTTTGTGGTAAACTTGATCGGTATCTCAAATTTTTTGTTGTTGTTGTTATAGATGATTTTTCTGCATGTGAATCTGGATTTGGAACTCATAAGTGTCTGAATTATTGGTTTATGTTGTTAGTTGTTATTAGTGTTATTTAGTCTGGTTAAGAAGATGATGTGGTAGAGATAATTCGAGCTGAATCGGGTTGAAGCCAACATTGAATTATGTGAGGTAGGTTGGTCTAGGTTGAGGATCGGCCTCGAAGTGCATAAACATAATAGAATTGTGCTAAGTTCCGGCCTTGGTCCTCTTGGGTGGGTAAGTATAAAGGGACTCTGACGCTTAGGTCAATATTTATATAGGGCAGTCAAGAGATAGCTAGAGAGAGATAATGAGAGGGTAGAGTACAAGATGTGAGATACATCCTGTGCTTAATGGCCTCATCTATTTATACTGATGTGGGTGGATTTAACTTGTTCTGAAGGAAGGTCTAGTAACGTCGTGGTTGAGATCATGCTCCTATCCGGTCAATCAGTCATCTGGTAGACCTATGTCTGGACCTAAGACAGCTCCTGGATGCCCCCGTGGGAGTCTTCTGTTATAAGGTACTCTGTTTGCCGGATCCTAGTCCTGATTGGTCATAATGGACCGGCCTGGATTATGGGCTAGTTTTTGGCCCTATGGTGCTGATCTTCTGGCATTTGGCCAGTCCGTCGACCTTTGGACCGTTTGTGAGTGGTCCAATATGCTATGGACGTGTATGTAGGAACAACTAGTAATATATATATATATATATTTGAGAATTGAGATCTATTATTTTTTCAACATGTGAGCTTAATTTGGATTCTGGTCTATATATAGTATATGTTTGTTCCAGTGTCCCGGCAGAATCACATATCCTGCTGCCATGGTTAACACAAGGATTTAATGATATCTGGATGTAGAATTGATTATTGATATACTTTTTTTAGGACTTATATGTATGAGGTATCCCAATAGGGAAACCTAAATACCCTTTGTCAATATGGGCATGGTGTCAACATATGGGTTAGGATCTTACTTGCCCCCTAGTGTAGGATGTCATATTTATTGGTGGTCATGGATAGTGGGGCTAACCTTGCTTGCCCTAAGTCTTATCAGGTGGGACTGGACCGTCCTTAGTCTTAGTAGGATAAGATTAAGCTGGCTATTATCAGGTTGTTAAACATGACGTCATTATCCTTAGGTTAAGCTGTTAGGCACGGATGTCGAGATTTACTGAGTTTGGGATCAATTAATATGAAAGTTGTAACTTAGGGGGCTCCAAAGGATCTGGTCCACTGGGCCTAGATAATGTCAAACATCTGTCACAATTGTTCTTTCTTGTCAGTTCACATTTGTGTTTGAAAGTTGTCACATTTTCTGTTTTTCATTTCTCCTTTGATGACAATTTTTCTCTATTTTTTACTCGAATTATGCAGATACTGGAAGGGCTTCTTAAATTACCAGACAATAGGGAATGTGCTGATTGCAAAGCTAAGTATGTATTTGGATGGTTCTGAAATTCTGAATGGTCCAGTCAGATCAAATGAATCAAGCATAGAGATACTAACTGGTTCATGAAATGTGGATTGTCTTTGTGTTGGTCATTTTCAGTATTCTTTTATCGTGGTTCATAATCTCCACTAAGTTTCTATGATGATTTATCTTGCAGAGGTCCAAGATGGGCTAGTGTAAATCTTGGCATCTTTATATGCATGCAGTGCTCAGGAATTCATCGAAGTTTGGGGGTACATATTTCAAAGGTGATGTTATGATCCATAGTATGGTGTATGACTGTATGTGCATCTGTTTAACTGTAAAATATTAGGAGTTTTAAGTGCTTGAGATCTATGTGTTCTTTTATAATGCTGCTGATTCTCGAAAGCTTTTAGGTAGATATATCATAAAATATTGAAGAGGGAAATTGAATTTTATGGTGACTCTAGAAAATATAATATTTGAATTTGACAACATAGAGTATATTTATGCACATTGCATGTGTGGCAGCAATGTTAATGTTGCACATAGAGTATACTTATGCACGATGCATGTGTGGCAGCAATGTTAATGTTGCTAGTTGATTCTCTGTACTTAATTATGTTTGTCAGAGATACTGCAATTGGTTTATATGCTTATTTCTCTATTTTTTCTAGCTAATAACAAAGAGAAGGTTTCTAAATGGCTATCATCAATATATTCCTTCTTTAAATGGAAACTTGCATCTTGGTTTAGGGAACATGATCACCTATCCCAAAGCCTGTACCAATTCCCTGTCCCCACCAATTAAAAGTGATACATAAACAAAAAGGAATTTTTTGAAAACAAAATATTACATTTCTATATTACATGCTTAAAGTGGATTGGATCGGGACAGAATTTGGGGATAGGGTACGGGACAGAGGATCTGTATCCCTTGGTTTAGTATAGTGTCTCTCTCAATCTTGTTCTTTTAAAGATTGTATATTTGTAGCCAATCCTAAATAGTGAGGAAAGGCTCTTGTTATTGTTGTATATTTATATATGCACAGTGCTGCTGTAGGGCATTTTTTTTCCAAGTAAAGTCGGACTATTGTAAATTTTTATTAAAGGTGAGAGCCTCGTGAACCCGGCCACCCTTTTGATATATAGTGATAAGCTAATAAATAATTTATTTAGCTCACAAAGTGTTTCAATATGGTTTTGCTACTATACTATTTAAAAATCTCAAGTATTAATACTTGCTCATTTTGATGTGGGATTTGGGAATAACTGAACGTGACTCCTAAACCGTAAATGTTGGTTTCTTGAAATAATTAAAGATCATTTCTTAAAATTCAATCACTTGTCAATATTTTAATATATATTTACTTAATTGCTTTTTCTTGCAGGTTCGTTCTGCAACTCTGGACACTTGGCTTCCAGAGCAAGTTGCATTCATTCAATGTAAGGGACTATGAACAGTCATTAGCTAGTAATTGTTTTGAATTTTGTCGACGTGCATTAGTTATATATTCTACTCATTATATTGGAATTTCTTGTTTTGGTCCTTTACAGCAATGGGAAATGAGAAAGCAAATAGTTATTGGGAAGCAGAATTACCTCCACGTTATGATAGAGTTGGAATTGAGAATTTCATTCGTGCAAAGTATGTCTGATCAACATATTGAATCTGTCTAAATTTTTATTTTTGTACTGTTTGATTTGAAGTATATACATCTTCTTTTGTGCACCTGGTTTCAATCATTGCATTTATTTAAAGGTATGAAGAGAAGAGATGGGTTTCACGGGATGGGAAACCGAAATCACCATCTAGACTGCAGGAAGAGAAAATTCAGTCACATTGGCAGAGGCCTGTGGAAAGAAGCAGTCAAGGTTATGCAGCTGGTTCTGAGATTTCGTTTCAGGAAAGGAAGAAAATCCAACCATCAAATGCAATTCCTGCCACAAGAGTTAGTGTTCCTTCTCCTCCCAAAGGGCCTGATCAGGTAATCATTTTTATTCTCTCCACGTTATTGCTGTTTTGTATATAAACCACTTTCCCCTTATTTTACCTCCACTTATGTGGCATTGCTGTTGTAATGTCTGTTCTCCTGCAAAAAAGTAGTATAAACAAATTAAACATAATACATATCTGTAACATGATAAACTATGATGTTATGAGCAATTAACATAGATGATTCCGGTTATACAACTTTTTTGGTAATAACTAATAAGGAAAATGGATCCCTTTTTATTCTTAAAATCTGGAAATTATTATTGTTTATAGTAATATCTGCATAAAATGATCAATTTGTGAACAGGTAATCCCTATTACCAAACCTCAGCATGTTCAGAAAGTGGAACCAGTAGCACCACAACCACCAGCTGAAACTACAAATCAGGCTACAGATACTGCTCAAAATATTCCTCCAAAAGTTGACTATGCTACAGACCTTTTCAACATGTTGTCTATGGATGGCCCAAGTGAAAATGGCTCAGAAGCAGCTTCTACTGCTGATGATAATAATTGGGCAGGTTTTCAGTGTATGTTTGTGTCCCTTTTCTATCTAAATATATACACAATGGAACCTCCGAAGAAAGTGTAGCTAGACATTTTATTTTTGAAGATTCCCATGCTTATATTGCATATAATTGGATTATAATTTTGTTGCTATAACCCTTTCAGCTTCTGCAGAGGCGTCAACAGCCGAGAAGACTAGTCAGTTGAAACCATTTGAGAGTACTCCCCAATCCGCATCTGGAATTGAGGATCTATTTAAAGATTCACCTTCACTTACCCCAAGCTTAGCTCCTGGAAAACCAGAGAAAGATGTAAAAAATGATATCATGAGCCTCTTCGAGAAGGTATGAATCAATGCTTCCATAGGTTTGATAAGCTTAGTCTTATTTATTGAATATATAAATATAGAATATTCTGTTCTTATTTGAAAAATTGTTCTCCTTTTGTCCTATATACGAGCTACTATCCAAGGAATATATTACAGCAAGTGAATTTATTTGTTGCCCTCCATTGTTAAACGTTCTTTTTTTGGGGGGTGGGGATATTGGAACATGCTTTTACCTGATCGGTGAATTTGATATCTGCAGAGCAATATGGTTTCTCCATTTGCAATGCATCAACAGCAGCTGGCCATGCTAGCACAGCAACAGTCTCTTATAATGGCTGCTGCAACTAAGTCTACTGCTGGGAATCCCATATATACTGCTAGTACACAACATCCCAGCTCCAATATTCCTGGACAGAATTGGCCAGCTGCGGGATACCCGATTTATGGAGTAGCGCCCATGGTTGGTCAGGGAGAGCTGCAGAACCTTATGCAGGTAATAGCTCCAGTGAGCCAAAAGTTAATTGATTAACGACATGTTTTTGTGTCCAGAAACTTATTTTTCTTCTTTCTGGGTCAGACTAGGAACATGACTCCAGCACATCCACCAGTGAGCTCTGTCCAATATCCTTCATCTGGGTACGGCATTAGTTAGTGTTTTTAAAGTGAATTAATATCAGTTTGGTTAATTACCTGATTTTGACCCATAGAATTTCTGAATAATCCTATTGGTGCCAATCAACTTTGTTCTATAAGCCAAAATGAAGGAGAGTTACTTGTAGACTGTTGTGCCATAAGGATATTTTGGGTTTTGTTTCCATTCCAACCATTATGACTTTAAAAAGAGATCTCCGTTCAAATAGAATTTTCATTTCATAGTAGTTAAGGCTGGTGCCCATCAGACATTATTTTGTTTCAAGAACATGCCAAAAAATTTCATGGATTGTGTCATCTTTTGATGTAGCTCATGTTACAAACCAGTCATTGATCTACAAACCTTTTAATAATGTAAAGTTGTCTTGTGCGATTTCATTAATTTAAATCAAACCTTTATTATATAGGCTATATTCTCTATTACAGTACTTTATAGTTTATACATAATTTCTATAAATATACAAAAATGTTACTCCCTACTGCATCAACTGTGTTAAGCCAAGTTGCCATTTTTTTGCAGTTTTTATTCTTTGGGGCAAGTTGCTCCGGTTAATGGAATGATGACAGCCGGAGCGAATAAACCTCAGTCAGCAGCACCAGTGTCATCAACTACTTCACAGTCTGCAAAGGATTATGATTTTTCCTCCTTAACACAAGGGATGTTTGCGAAACAATGATCCGTCTTTTGTTGGACAAGGATGGCGACAACATATACCACCATAAAAGATTACTTGAAATTACAGGGAAGTGCACTTTCTTTTTCAATTTTCCCATTCCCTTTGGCTGTAAACCAATTGTAGAGCTAGTCCAGTTTTTACCTCCTTATTTCTGGTGATTGCTTCATTTGTATCAGTTAGGATTATTCAGCATTCAAGGTAAAAATGACATTTATTATATATTTCTTATTTTGCTTCCATATCTTATATATGATGGTAATTATAGCCATCATGTTTGGTCTTTCTTAAGCCATATGATGAATTTATAATAATGTAGAGGATATTTTAATCAATGGTTTGTTAATGAACATGATGTTGTTCGATCCATATAGCCGACTGAGATAAAGGCTTGTTTCTTCTTGTTGTAGAAGATATTTTAATTTTAATGATATATTTCAACTTTTTAATGTTTTTGTTAACTTTGTCTTTCTTAAGATGCCATTTACTTGTATTGAATCACATTACTTGATCATAAATGAAGTGGTAGCAGTTTTGATTGCTGTTTTATGACTTATATTAATGTTGATTATTAACTGGTGTGCCAACATAATAATACTATTATGATAGTTTTACTATTTTAATAATGAGAAAAAAATGTATTCAGTGACAGTGTATGTATGAGTTTTATAACATGTTAATATAAATCTTTACACTGATATATATTTTACACTCTTTAATATTTTACACTCTTTAATAATTAACAGCACGATATTCAGGATGTAAACTACTGGTCTATTAGCCAACATAGACAAATTATGTGATTTAAGATGGAGGAGAACTAATGATGGTGAAGATGAAAATTTTGAGGACTAAAAGTTATAACAAAAATATATTAAAATCAATCATAAAAATGAGATCAAAAGTGTAATTTAACCCTTTTTCAAATATAACTCTATTATGGACTTCACAACCTTAAAAACATGAATGACTAAAAGTGTAGTTTTAAATTTTATATACAATCTAATTTTACAAATATTTAGTATAAAATAAAGGAATAAAATATCTATGGTATAAGGAGATAAATTATCTTCTCTTGCTAGTAAAATCATGACATATGTCATGTTTCATCATTTTCTATCAAAAATATTTCTAAAACTAAACAAAATAGTACACTTGTCATACTTTTACGGACCATAGAAGAAAAATTATTTTCTGGTATGAGAAGATTTATTATTCTCGTAAAATAATTATATATAAAAATGTTTGCATTAGATTAGTGATAGATGGTAGATTAATCTCACATATCTTACTTAGTTAAGGTGATACATACATATTTTCTATTAAGCAAGAATATGTTGAGTCTTGTGTATGTAGAAAAAATCCACTAAAATAGCTACACCAGTATGTTCTTGATGTTCCAACTATACAATAATGTATCTTATGAAAAGAAATATAAGATAATCTTTTAGGTATGGCAACACACCTTAACATTGACCACTTCCAATAATGTTATTATATTTATACACAAAAGTTCAATAATCGAGTACGTGCTCAAAAGAACTATACCTCTTTTGATTAATGCACATTGATTAATTATGAAGCACACTTCCCATGCAATAAAAAAACTAGAATATTAGATACTATGGCTCTATTTATACAATTGCATGACTTTATAATGAAAGTTTTTTACATTTTAAATATACATATTGAAAATAATTATACGATTCTCTTTGACAGTGAAACAAATTTAGAAGAATGTTGCTAATTATATAAGTTCTATATAAGCTGCACCAATAGGATAAATAAGTGGCTAATCTACACCACTAATATAAATTTCTCTCTTTTCTCTTTATCAAACACTAAAAAAATATACTCTCTACCTTCTCATATATTCTTCCAAACAAAACATTTATGAAATACCAAAATAGTCATATTAATATTGCACAATATATAGTAATATCACACAACAGAAATAAATATAGATGGAGTCAAGAGTTTCCAAACACCATGAAATGCAATGGAAGCATAAATATTCGAAATAAGACTCCACACAAAACATAATTATCCTTATAAATCCATAGATATAGGTATTCTCCACTCACATATAACCATTAATCTGACTTGTTTCTCCTAGTGTACACCTTGAGATTATTGTTCTTTGGTAACTTTTTCCTCCTTGTGTACACAATTATCTCCTTCTCTGAACTTGTGCTTCTATCACCTTCTTTTCCACTTGATGATGAATTGCCAAGTGATTTTTCTGTCTTTGCAGAAGTTTGTACTTTGCATGGTGATCTTGGTGTATCCAGTTGAACATCTGTCACAAGAGATAAAGAAGAAGATATAACTGATTATAATTGAAAAATTAATGTATAGTTTCGCAATAATGGTATCAAATACATCAAATAAACTAGTTATAATATATAAAGGGAATGGAGTATCTCCTGGTATAAGGAGATAAGTTATCTCCTCCTGCCAGTGAAATCATGACATATATCATGTTTCATCATTTTCTACAAAAATATTTTTAAAAATAAACAAAATAGCACACATGTCACATTTTTATTGGCTAGAGGAGATAAGTTATCTCCTGATATGAGGAGATACATTATTCTCATATATAAATGACTTACAATCAAATGATTTTTGCTTCAAATTAATGGTTTCATATGTTTACAACCATTGATGATGCAATAATTGATGCACTACTTATAAATGCAATAAATTATGCTGAGTTGCAATAACATAAATGATGTTGTCTTCAATATGTCTTCTAAATTTTACCTTAATAATCAATACATTATTTGTGCATGCTTAATGTGTTTTTCACTGCATGACCTTACTATCATTAATTCCTCCCAAAACCACCCACATCAATTATAAGCGTGATAATTGCAACCTTCTAATTCACACTTGCATACTTTTCAGTACCCTCATTTCCATAAACATCAATATATACTTACTACATGATAACTAATAAATTTAATTTCATATTGATAAAGGTATGAATAAAGAATAATAACCTGTCATTGGTTCTTCATAGATAGTAGATAACTTATATTTGGGATCATAGGCTAAAGATTCAGACCCCATATTATACCGCAGGTCTGGACAATCATTCATGGGCATGTTCACAACCTAGATTAAACATTATAGAGTTAATTAAAACAATGAAATATAAATGTTTACATATTCATGAGTTTGCATATATAACTAGTGAGAAGATCTAAAAGACATGCTTATCATGAAGATAGCTTTGTGTACAGATGCATGTCCAATTTCATAGCATTAAGCTTATGTGGTGAAACAGAAACCACTGTACTGTGTTAATGAGAAACAATATGTTTTTATATATGTTGCCCTGTGATAATAATAAAGAAATAAAAACAATAATAAAAATAAAGAATGTTTAATTTTTTTAATTAATATGATATGTTGGCACGATACAATATATGTGACAGAATCTGTGACAATAGATCTATATTCCTTAACAAAATGTTATGTGGATAAGAAAAAGTTGTAAAACATTTGCTTTTATTTAATTCTTAATATATATTTTTGGTATAACGAGGAAAAGAAGAAGAAAAATAGGCCCTAACACCTTAAAAATGAAACTTCTATAGCGTCTGTAAGCAACATGCTTGTAAGCTCCTGGTATGGAGAATCAAAAATCAAGATATTATGCCATTAGAGACCCCATGCTTTGCTAAAAAGTTAGCACAAGAATTGCCTTCCCAAATAATGTGTTGACTTGTTGCAGCAGGTCACGGATAGCACAGATTATGGAGGAATAGGCATGCGTAGTCGGAGAATTATGAAGGATTAGAGATAAAGTCCTCATAATGAGTCATACAAATAATATTTTTATAGCCTTTATTTCATGAGATATGTAAATCACAATAAAGGGTTGTTAGCTCCGCCTTCAAGTTATCTGCGGTACCAATAAATTTAAAGATGCTAAGGATGAATCTGCCATCAGAGTCTATTAAGATACCACCAAAACCAGCAGGACCATGATATCCAAGGGAGCTAATCCAAGATCGTCTTGAATAGACACACCCAATGCGATTATGCTACTCCTAATCTTGAACTTCTTTGAAAAAAAACTTAACTTTTCTAGTGAACCCTTATAAATGGTTTTATATTTTATACAGGCTCTTTTATGCAATAGCCATTTGAATATAAAACATGGATAATGCAGAAAATCATTTTTTTAATTGAACTCATTTTATCTTGTACTGAAATTTAACTTAATTTAGACTAATGGTGGATACAAATATTGAACTCCTAACTATTTGATCATTGAGATTTTGATATCAGATTGACATTACAGGGTTATATATGGAAGGTGGGAAATGGAAACATAAGACCCAACATAATATGAGATTGGTTTGAGGTGATGGAGATAACAAGGGTTGAACTCCTAGTAACTTGTTCATGGTGGCTATCATATCATACCATGTCAAAGACCAAGTCAGCTAAAACATTTAGTCTTTTAAGTGCAATGGTTAATTACAAACACCTATTTTTATCCCATCTTTAATAAAAAAAATTATAAAAAAAAACTTCAAATGATATGCTAATAATTTTTGAAGTTAAATTAAATATTCTTACTCTGCTAGCTAGACATTTTTTTAAATATGCACTGACCAGCTCTTTGTTTGCGATTGAGGTGTCCTACTTCTTTATTTCAACAACATCAAATTTACTATCTTGCAAAGTAGGTACTATTCTATTTCTTTACTTGGGGATTCCAGTTGGGGCGAACCCAATGACAATAACAACTTGGCAAAGCATAATTGAGATGGTGGCTAAAAAACTTGCATCTTATCTCCCTAACATCCTTACTTATTTATTTTCCCTTTACAAGTCCCCAATTATTTTTTTGGCCAAGCTTGCTAGTTTGCAAAGAAAATTACTTTAGAGGAACAAGAGAGGTGGTAAAGGTATTGAATGCGTTTCGTGGTTGGAGGTGTGCAAGCCTAAATCTTTCGTGGATTGAGAATTATAGAATTATTCAGTTTCAATGATTCTTTCTTAAAGAAGTGGAGGCGACGTAGAATTTAGGAGAAGGATAATTTTTGGGTCAAGGTGATTAAGTCTAAATATAGAGATGTTTTATCCCCACAGCTTCCGATGGATATTCTAGGTGGTGGAAATATCTTTGTAACATTGGTTATACTCATGGGGATCATGGGGGGCTAGTTTGATGAGAATGCTTGGAGGGTTATAGGAGATGAAACTCAAACTCTTTTCTAGATGGATATTTGGATGGAGAATCAGAACTTAAAAGTGGTCTTTCCTAAATTCATTTCTCTTGCTTTGAATAGAAGGGAAAATAATGTAGTCGACTTTAGTGTTTGGAATAACGATGTGTGGTTGTTGGAGGTTAAATGGAGAAAGGGTTTTTTTTAAAGAGAAGAATCGTTGCTCAAGAACTTGTATGATCTACTTCTGCCTCAGTCTTGCAAGAAGGATGTCGTGGATAGGTGGAGGTGAAGCCTAGATGCATCAAAGACCTATGTTATCAATCTGCTGATCTCATCCAAGTGAATCAAGGTATCTCGCCTTTAGGTAACATTCTAAAAAAATGTTGGATTACCTATGTACCTAAAAAATTTCTTGATTTATTTGGAAACTCATTAGACAAAGACTTTCCTCGAAGGTAGGAATATTCAATAGACAAATTATTCACAGAGTTGAAGATGTCAAGTGTGTCCTTTGTTTTAATCATGATGAATTTGTTAAACACATTTTTTTGTGACTTTGTTGCTTCTGTCTAGAAAGAATTTTACTCTTAGCTTCAGGTTCTTACACCCTGATACCAAGCTCGTTATTAGATTGCTAGCATTTTCATGATTTAATGAGAAATGATCTAACATTCTCAGAGAAGGCGGTTAGTTATGTACATATATTGGACTTGATCCAAAGTAGATCCTGGACTTGGTTTTTGGCTAAAAGTAGCTCCAACTTCTTTATTTTTTGTAAACTAGTGTAATGATCTAAAAACTTGTATTATTTTAGCTACTAAATATATCAATTGTTGTTTTTTCTCTTGTATTGGATTAAAATCTCTTCTTGTGATTTTAATACATTTTATATAGAAGTAAGATAATCTATTGATAGACACAATAATATTTTTTTATCTTTTTTTTAATAATTAAACTTTTTAATTAAATAAATGGATGATATAATTAGTTTATACAATTAATGAATGTATCGTTTTAATACGGATGGACATGCGCTAATATGCTCCCAATTTTCCAGGTAAAGATTTTGATTTAATAATCATATTTTTTAAATTGGACATAGGACAAACAATTATTAAGCAATTAACCAATGCATTATTTTCTAAAATCCAACTTTATCATAAATATAAAAAAATTAAACAATCTTCATTTGTTTAATTCTTACCCGTAAAAGATATTTATTTCCACAATCCAAGCAGCAAATACCTCCAAAATCCATTAAAACAATGTCCTTTAACGAAATGACACAACCACAATGCAACATCTGAGAAAAAAAATAAATAGGACTTATTTTAATAGGAAAACGGAATGTCAATAAAAATCAATTATAAGCAATATATGTATTTTTGAAAAGAGATAATACCAAGTTATCTGTTAGGCTAAGAAATAATTAAAAGACAAAAGGTTGAATTCTTACCTTTCCACAAAGTGCACACTCTCTCCATCCATTTTCTCCCTTATGAAATCTCGAACAAAATGATCCATCCTCATATGCAGAGCTACATTTAAATACAAGATCAACCCCATATATTATATTAAGAAATTATAAAGATGAATAAAGTAATATAAAGAATATAGGGAAAGAGTAAATAAAACAATTATTTTTTCATTCAACAAAAGCCATAACATTCAAGCATGTTGTTCTAGTGTTTCTAAATTAAGGCCAATTTTTCTGGCAATTTGAAAGCAACAGACAAATAAAATAAAAATGTCCCTAAACAAAATCTCAACTTTTGTTAGACACTTAGGATAAACCTAGCTGGTTCTATAACTTCCATCTAATAGTACTATGGGTGAATGTATGAGGGCTCATTCAAAAACTCTTTAAAACTAGGGATCAACTTAAAAGAATATGAAGGCTTAGAAACCAAAATAATCAACATTTTATTCGACATATATATATAATAACTATGTAGATACAGACCTAAACCATGTATAAGTTAACAAAATGTAACTTTTGGTCGTCTTGAGAAGAGAGTTTCTACTTGTTGCATATATTATTTAAATTTATGTTATAGAAGGAAGGGATAAATTCCTTGTTTTTTTAGGTTTACCTTGCATCATGCATTTTGCTACCTAGGTTAATTGATATAATAAAGTGGATTTCTCCATGAAGAAGAGAGAAGGAAGACATTGTGTTTTGTTCTTGTAAATGTTTTTTAGTACCCTTTGTATCCAATACCCCCAAATAATATTAACATACACTTTGGGCTTAGAGAGGGATGGATAATGGCATAGGGAATGACTACTATGCCTAACTTTCCCTCTAAACTGCTTCAACCTGTAGGAGATTTTAAAACAAACCCTCTAAAAGAGTTTAATTTTTAAAGCTTCATCTTTCCTAAAATATAATTAATCACAATACTAGCTAGTGAATATACCAACAAGGAAATTGTTTAAAATTGGTGAAGGGTTATACACTCGTTTTTTTGCAGGATATTTGGTTTGGTCATTGAACCCTTAGAGATACTTTTCCAAAATTATTTTTGCTTGCTATGGAGAAGAAGGCTTCTGTAGCAGATTATGGAGCGTGGATTAGTGAGGCGTCGTCTTGGAATATTCAGTGGAGGAGAACCTCATTTGCTTGGGAGGAAGAAGCAGAAGGAAGCCTTTATGATCTTATCCAGAACCATTCTTGCAAAAGTGGTGTGGATAATAGATGGAGATGAAACCTTGATAAGTCAGGATGCTATGTAGTGAAATATGCTTACTTGGCTCAGTTGAGTTCAATCACATTGGAGCAAGGTAATATTCTTAATTTAAGTTAGATTAATTGTGCTCCTTCAAAGGTTTGTTGTTTAATGTGGAAAGTTATCAGACGAAAGATAGCAACAAAAATTGAGTTTCATAAGAGGAATATTATGGAGGATGATGATTTGAAGTGTGCTTTGTGTCTGTTGCATGATGAACATGTACGTCATCTCTTTTCTTTCCTGCCCCTTTGTATCTAATGTGTGGAAAGGGTTCTATTCGTGGATTGAAATTCAAACGACTATGCCAAATACGATTTTGGAATCATTTAAGATTCATGATTCCCTTTGTAGGATTGCAAAATGGAAAGTTTTATGGAGAATGTTGTGGTTTGTTGTTGTCTGATCTATTTGGAAGTTGAGAAATTAAATGACATTATTTTTAGGAGGAGAAATGTTAGTTATATTCAGATCATGGACTCGATCCAAACTAGATCCTGGTTGTGGATTTCCAAAAAATTGGGATCTATTTCTTACACTTTTGACCAATGGTGTTTTGATCCATATACTTGTATTATTCTTCTCTATAAGTTGTAATTAGGTTGGCACTCCTTGTGTCGTCTTTAATATATTTTTGCTTATAAAAATGTACCAACAATGTGTTGGTCTAGTGGTGTAAGGTCTTGCTAGATCCCCATAATGACCAAAAGGTCAATGATTCGATTCCTGTGAGCGACAATAATTAGGAGGGGTAATCACGCATCCTGAAAGGGATTAGTTTCTTACTCTCAAAGAGTGAGGAGATACTATTGGTAGTATAAAAAAAATACTAGCCAGTCAATGTTAGGCGTGTGTTTTATCATTGTTTCAAGACTTGAAGACTTTCACAGGAGAAGCATGTCAAAGATAAAAACCATTTTCGAGCGTGCAATGAGTAGCTTAAGTTTTTAGAGAGTTAGATCTTGTAAAAAATAAAGGATACTCGAAACCTACCAATCAATCTTTGTTGAGTTTACTTTAAAAATAGAAGGAAGTTTAAATATGGAAGGTCTTTTAATGACTTCCTTTTTATCCTTGTGAAACTTTAAGAGTTATCTCAAAATAACTTATCATGGTAAGGAATAAAGAAAAACAAGCATAGCTTATGAATACAATAAAACATACATTTATGAGTTAATTCAACATCATGATATTACCAAAAAATTATGGTATGTTGGTTTAATTTTAATTAATCGAGGTTAAAAGAAAGAAAAGATGGTAAACCATCCTCTCTAGTTCGAGAGGTGGCAAATGCACTACTAATAAGTGAGATCATTTCTCAACCCAAATAAAAAGGAATGAGACGATACTAATTATGACCATTTGAGAATCATAAGGTTGTTAGATGATTAGAGAGGAAGATTTAAGGAATAAAGTGATAAAGATATTGAGGGTGTGAGTCTCATTCACTATAAATACTCACATACAAACATTTGCCTATAAAAAAACTATTTGTGATCTTTCTTCCAATCTCAATTTAATTCATAAAGTATCTTTATTAATACTTGTTTTTTATTAAATGAATTATTTTAATTAATTGAAAGAGTATTAATATAAAAGAGACTGTCTTTCCACTTCGTGAGATGGCATATATAGTGCTAATGACCACAGTCGATTCTCAAAAGAAAGATATGACATGAGTCATGAACTTTTCTTTTAAATATCTAATTACTTTGAAGGAATTAATTAAAAGGTAACTTTAATTAAATGATAATTTTAAAATAATCTACAATATGATTTTAGATAAAATCAGATAATAAAAAAACGAGGTTTATGAAATAGATTAAGATAAAAAGACAATATTGATAGAGACGATACTAATAATAATGATCATTTCTTAACTCGGATTAAGAAGAAAGATATGAACGAATCATGATCCTCATCTTAAACTCTTAAAAGTTATATATTTAAAATATTATTTAAATAATTTATAGTTATTTATTATTTGAAATAAAAATTGCTTTATCATTATTATTTTATTCATTAATTATTATCTGTTTTTATTTTATATATTATAATTATTTTATATGTTGATATAGTAACTATTATTAATGTAGCATTTATTATTTAGGAAATAAAACAAATAAAATGGTTTAATCAATTACTTAATTATGTATATATATGGTTATATGAATTTTTTATAATTATCAAATAGGTAAAAAATGAATAAAGAAATACCTGATATCTGGTGATAAGAAGAAAGGAGGCATAGATATGTATCATAACGGTGACTCCAATGCACACGATCAGAGTACAAGTGAATTACCAACAAGACGTTTGGTCTAATAGTGTAAGGCCTTACAAGATTTTTAGAATGATCAAAATGTCAAATGTTCGATTCCTGAGAGCGAACTTAATGGGAGAAACAGTCACACACTCCGAAAAAGATTATTAATTCTTTATCAAAAAAGTGAAGAAGCAGTACAGAAAAAAGAGTACAAGTGAATTTACACCATAATACTTGTAACTCATGTGTTTACGAGACACCATGATGCAGTAGTATAATCTCAACAATCAATTATATGATCAAAGCAAAACAATGGTGCATAATTTGATAAGCTTAAATAATGGGTATTTTCTAAAGGTGATGGAGAACAAAAGACAATCACAAATTGATTTTACTTTATGGTAAAGAAAATAGGCATATAATAATGAAGGATAAGAATTTTTGTAAGGGGTTAAGCTTTTTTAGAGAGAAATTGGTTCACACAGATAGTTGTGTAGATACAAAAATTAAGTTTTTATCTGATGTTTTTGTTGTGTCTTGCATCCTTATTCATAAATCAAATTCGTCTATCCAAACATTGAAGAGATAGAGTTTACTCCCTAAAATATGTTTTCTCTCTAATTTTCTCTAATTTCTTCCTTTTCCCCTTCCAAAACCGTGGATCCATCAACAACATATATTTCAATTCAAACAAGAACCCTAACACTATTGCGAAAATAGCCCTAAAAAAGTTGAAGAACTCAAATAAACAAACCAAATATCGACCACAAATAATGCAAAACACTTATTATTCCTTAGAATTAACTCAAAAAAAGAATGAAGCAAATAAAAAGAAAGAAATTTGTGAGACTATAGCATAAAGAGAAAAAGGCCTCTTATTGAACCCTAACTCACGAAATGGGATATAGAGTGAGAAATTATGGGTTCTATTGGCGCAAATTAAAGAAGGAATGAACTTTTAATGGGTGGATATTTATGGTGAGATGTGGAAAAATCAAATTTTGGTGTGGGTTGTCAATGGCACCAACACAAGAGAACAATAGTGAACGAGGAGTGTGATGGTGAAGAGTAATACAAAGATGGTTGAATATGGAGAACTATGTGCTTATGGTAACAAAGGGAGAAACATGAGTTTATGTATATGGCAACCATTGAATTAGAGGAAAATGAAGAGAGAGAACCCAGTTTCCGATGATTATACTAGGATTCAGACAACTATAACTAGATTCTGGTGAACTAACATTAATATCTAACACCACCATAGATGTGTCATTTATTAAATAGAAGATCAAATTGTAATCTAGACTAAAATCATCACATATATATTTGTACAAAGATAAATAAATGGAATTGTAATCCTAAAATGTAGATTAGTTAAATAATCAGAAAGAACAAAAAAAGAAACATAAAAGAAGAAATGAAATAGATATCACACCAGCATGATTCACAGAGACGAGCCAAATCACCACTATAGAGCTGCCACCCATTTTTGATGGTTGTTGTCTCAGACTTGCAGTAGAAGCAATTAAATATGGCATCAGTGATGATGTTTTTACCTTTTGAAGAAAAAGAAGAAGAGTAAATGGAATCCATTTGAAGTTTCTCAGAAAGAGAGACAAACACAGAGAGTTGTAAGAGAGATTAAGAAATTGTTGAAACTGAAAGTTTATGACTGACACAACATTTACTTCAACACAAGCCCCACACCCTTAGGTTCAGGAATATTTTCAATAGTAACGCTTCTTCTGAGTCCTTTATTTGAATGGCCATTATACATTATATTATTAATGTATGCACTTATATTGTAAGATTTTTTTAGCATCATTTATCATTAAATATATGAGTAATACAAATAGTATATAATATAGTAATCATGTATAAAGATTATACTCTTTTACTTTTACATAGATGTGGTTACTAACTATTTTTTATCTGGAATTGCCAGATGGCAGGTGAGATATTTACAGTTTAAAATATTAATAAAATCAATATAAAAGTCATAATTTTATATTATAAAATGGGCCACACACAAAAAATATATACTAAATTATTATTTTCTAAAAGTTGATTAAAAATTTAAAATTTTCCATTTACAGTAAATATATGAAATACTTTCAAGTAAAAGTTATACCATAAATATAAAAACATGGGAGTCGGTTTGATAGTTAAGGTGAATAAGTTTAAGGAATGAAGTGGAGGAGATTGTAGGTTCAGCTTCACCGAAAGTAAATTTAAAAAATAAAAAATGAGTTATAAGATGGTTTGAAGGTTAAAGGTGGAGTAAATATGATTAATAGTTTGAGTCTCGCCCATAATAAATACTAACATACTAAATAAAAAAAGAGATATATAAAGGTGATGAAATATGCTTATAATTGAGATAAGTATATTAAAGTATTATTAAGGTGTATGTAATGTAATGCTTACCATTAAATGTTTATTATCTTTTTGGAAAAGTCATAACTTTTATTTTATAATTTTTGATATATTTGCTATTTCTTTTATTATATATAAAAAGAATAAGCATAAAGTATTAAAATCGTTCAAGACAACGCTTAAAATTATCATTGAACAATACTTTTGTGTTCTATAGATCTACGTGAGCCTAGTAGAATGTAAGGTTAGATTCAATTATATTTTTGAAGCGTTGTAGAAAATAGATATTTAGAATTTCTCTCTTAAGTGAGTGTTGTTGAATGCTCACTTTCTTTAGCGTTCACTCAAGCAAACGCATTAGGAAGTGATAGAATAAATTTAAAAAATAAAAAAAGAATTATAAGGTGGTTTGATGGTTAATGATGAAGTAAAAGTGATTGAGAGTTTGAATCTCACCCATAACAAATACTAATATATTAATAATCCCAAAGAGATATAAGAAGTTGATTAAATTTGCTTATAATTGAGATGAATATATTAAAGTATTATTAAGGTGTATGTAATGCTTATCATTAAATGTTAATTATCTTTTTGGAAAAGTTATAAGTTGGTGTGATGGTTAAGGTGAATGCGTTTAAGGAATGAAGTAAAGGAGATTAAGAGTTCGAGTCTCAACCACAATAAATACTAACCTAAAGCTGATAAAAAAATAGATATATATAAAGGTGACCAAATTTGCTTATAATTGAGATGAGTATATTATAATATTATTAAGGTGTATTTAATGCTTACCATTAAATGTTTATTATCTTTTAGAAAAAAATCATAATTTTTATTTTATAATTTTTGATATATTTATTATAAATAAATTGAATAAGCATAAAGTATTAAAATCATTCAAAAATAACAACGCTTAAAATTGTCATTCAACAGTGCTTTTGTGTGCGGTCTATGTGAGCGCAGCAAAATGTAAGGTTAAATTCAATTGTGCTTTTGAAGCATTGTAGAAAGTACATATTTAAAAGTGCTCTCTTGACTGAGCGTTGTTAAATGTTCACATTCTTCAGCGTTCACTCAAGCAAACACACTATGAGGTGAAGGAGTAAATTTAAAATAAAAAGAGTTATAAGGTGGTTTGGTGGTTAGGAGTAGAGTAAAGGTGATTGAAGATTCGAGTCTCGTCCATAATAAATACTAATATACTAACAAGCCGATAAAAAAAAGAGATATAAAAAGGTGATTATTGTTTATACTTGAGATGAATATATTAAATTATTATTAAGGTGTATGTAATGCTTATCATTAAATATTTATTATCTTTTTGAAAAGTAATAAGGTGGTGTGGTAGTTAAGGTAAACGAGTTTAAAGAATGAAGTGAACGAGGTTGAGGATTCGAGCCTCACCCAGAATAAATTTAAAAAATAAAACATGATTATAATGTAGTTTAATGGTTAAGGATTGATTACAAGTGATTGATGGATTGAGACTCAGTCACAATACACTAACAAGCCCACACATAAAAGATATATATAAAGGTGATCAAATTTGCTTATAATTGAGATGAGTGTATATTAAAGTATTATTAAGGTATAGGCAATACTTACCATTAAATGCTTATTATCTTTTTGGAAATGTCATAATATTTATTATATATTTTTTGATATATTTAATGTTTCATTTATTATAAATAAGAAGAATAAGCATAAAGTATTAAAATCGTAAGAAACAATAACACTTAAAATTGTCATTTAATAATACTTTTGTTTTTTATCTATGTGTACGCACTAGAATGTAAGATTTGTTTCAACTACACTTTTGAAGTATTGTAGAAAGTAGATATTTAAAAGTGCTATCTTGAGTCAATGTCATTGAATGGTCAATTTTTTTAGCGTTCACTCAAGCAAACGCACTAGGAAGTGAAGGAGTAAATTTAAAAAATAAATATGAATTTTAAGGTTGTTTGATGATTAGGGGTGGTGTAAAGATGATTGAAGATTCGAATCTCACCGAGAATAAAAACTAATATACTAACAAGCTGATAAAAAAAGATATGAAAATGTGATTAAATTTGCTTATAAGTGAGATGAATATATTAAAGTATTATTAAGGTGTATGTAATACTTACCATTAAATGTTTATTATCTTTTTTGCAAAAGACATAAAATGGTATGATGATTAAGGTGTATGAATTTAAGGAATGAAGTGAATGAGGTCATGAGTTCGAGTCTCATCCAGAGTAAATTTATAAAATAAAAAATGAATTATAAATTGTTTTGATGGTTAGAGTTAAAGTAAATGTGATTGAGGGTCCAAGCCTTGACCAAAATAATAGACACTAACATACTAACAAACCGATAAATAAAAGAGATATATATAGGTCATCAAATTTGCTTATAATTGAGATGAGTAAATTAAAGTATTATTAAGGTGTATGTAATGCTTACCATTAAATGTTTATTATCTTTTTCTAAAAGTCATAGTGTGGTGTGATGGTTAAGATGAATGAGTTTAAAGAATGAAGTGAAGGAGATTGTGAGTTCGAGCCTCGCCTAAAATAAATTTAAAAAATAAAAATGAGTTATAAGGTGATTTGATGATTAAGGGTGAGTAAAGATGATTGAGGGTTCGAATCTCGTCCATAATAAATACTAACATACTAACAAGCTGATAAATAAAATAGATATATAAAGTTGATCAAATTTGAGATGAGTATATTAAAGTATTATTAAGGTGTATGTAATGCTTACCATTAAATGTTTATTATCTATTTGGAAAATCATATTTAAAAGTAGATATTTTGAAGCGTTATAGAAAGTAGATATTTAAAAGTGTTATTTTGAGTGAGCATTATTGAATGTTCACTTTCTTAATAGTTCCCTCAAACAAATGCACTAGAAAGTGAAGGAGTAAATTTTAAAAATAAAATGAGTTATAAGGTGGTTTGATGGTTAGAGATGAAGTAAAGGTGATTGGTAGTTCGAGTCTCGCCCACAACAAATACTAATATACTAGCAAACGGATAAAAAAGATATAAAAAGGTGATTAAAATTTTGTTATAATTGAGATGAGTATATTAAAGTATTATTAAGGTGTATGTAATGATTACCATTAAATGTTTATTATCTTTTTGGAAAAGTCATAATTTTTATTTTATAATTTTTGATATATTTACTATTTCATTTTATTATGAATAAAATGATTAAGTTTAAAGTATTAAAATCTTTTAAAACAACAACGCTTAAAATTGTCATTCAATAATGCTTTCGTGTTTTATGTGAGCGCGATAGAATATAAGGTTATATTCAAGTGTGCTTTTGAAGGGTTGTAGAAAGTAAATATTTAAAATTGTTCTCTCTAGTGAGCGTTGTTAAATGTTAATTTTCTGCAGTGTCCACTCAAGCAAACGCCGTAGAAAGTAAACATTCAACAATGCTCACTAAAATGAGTGTTGATAAATTTTTATTTTCTACAGCGCCCACTCAAGCGATTGCTGTTAAATAATACTTTTTTGCTCAGACATTCTATCAAACACATGACAAACATATTCAATTCCACCATATTTACAAGAGATTTGAAAATAGAAACGTCATTCTGAAAACTCAACTCATAAACCATTAGATGAACTTGTCTCTCTTAGTTAAAATTCATTAACCAGGGTGATTATCCGCACTAATGAAAGAGATGAAGATGATGAAAATATAGACGACTAATCCATGAATTTATTGTACCCCTTGACTGAAGAAATTAATGGATTTCTTGTCAATGACAGAAATGCATAATCCAGAGTCAATATAATAATAATCAAAATTTACATAGATAATAAGACTGGAAAAATAATAACCAAATCCAAGAAATACATATAGAGATTGCAAATTTGTAAATCACTAATGTCGAGTGATATCTCTCCGCCCATATTCAACCTTTACAGATTCCTATATTATAAAATAAGAAATATATGGAAATGCAAGCAGTAAAAGTGAATCAAAGAAAAATAATAAACTAAAATAAGACAACATTTCACCTTATGCTTGAAGAGAGAAATCAGAAACTGATAACTTGCTTGTAGTGAGAAACCAAAAGAAAAAAAATAAAGAAGGTTAACCCGTGGAGAAGAAGAAGAATGAGAGAAATAGAAAACTGATTTTTAATAAGTAAAAGATTAATTAGACAGGTACAAGGGGTACCAACCTATATACAACAAACACAACTTCTAACATTTGCCACTACAAAGATGTTGAATGATATGTGTATTACTGTGTGTGAGATTTTGTTTTCAAATCTGCAATGATTCGCACTCACTAAAATAAATGTTGTTTGAATATAAGACTTTGAACAGTGTTCATCGAAGCAAGTATTGTTGAATGTATGATTTGGACACTGCTGACTAAAACAAGTACTATTGAATATGTAAGAAACAACAACAACCACTTCAATAAGTATTATTAAATTTTTGAATCATACATTCAACAACACTTTTACTAGGAATGATGAAAGGTTTATACTTCATTTGGCTTATGAGGAATGGTGAAAGGTTCAATAAAAATAGTTTCAGTTATATAAAATTTATGGATTTGATTCAAATAGAATATAAGAGATGATTCTATGGGGAAAATATAATAAAATGTTTGATTTCTCACGCAATAGTATTGGTTATGTATTAATGGTTATTTGTAACTTTCTCTTGACTATATTTTAATCATTTCTTAGTATTGGGTTGAACCATTATTTCAAATGCATGTGATCGTAATATTATGGTTGTGATGGTCACCACAACTATATTATATTACAATTACAATGTGACAATGATAATGATGTAGCCACATTGGATTGTAGTACAACCATATCATACTACATATGTGGAGAACATCAAATTCAACAATAATTTTTTAATCATAAAAAAAGTTACATCTCAAAATAGTAATAACTAATAATTACAATGACAATAACTATATATAATTTAAAATATTTGGTTGAACATTTTTTATGCTGTTTGCCTATAAAAAGAGAGCCACTATTGAATCATTCCCATTTACCATATGTTTTATAAGAAACGCATGGTTTAGGAGGCAAACCATTGAATTCATTATCATTTGAAAGTTGGTTATGGTACTCAATAAAATGGGCAGAAAACATGTTCTATATCTGCCATCTTCTTTATCAACATGTTCTATCTTCCTAACCCATTGATGAAAATAGTATTAGTAATATTACACAATAATAGATATAAATATAGGCATGCAGAGTCAAGGCTCCTAACCCATTCTCTCTTCCAAGAGTTTCCAAACACCATGAAATGCAATGCAAGCATAAATATTCCAAATAAGACTCCACACAAAACATAATTATCCTTATAAATCCATAGATATAGGTATTCTCCACTCACATATAACCATTAATCTGACTTGTTTCTCCTAGTGTACACCTTGAGATTATTGTTCTTTGGTAACTTTTTCCTCCTTGTGTACACAATTATCTCCTTCTCTGAACTTGTGCTTCTATCACCTTCTTTTCCACTTGATGATGAATTGCCAAGTGATTTTTCTGCCTTTGCAGAAGTTTGTACTTTGCATGGTGATCTTGGTATATCCAGTTCAACATCTGTCTCAATTAATAACCATGTCCACATTTAGATTATGCAATATAGTTTTTTTCTTTGTAAAACTAGTTTTTAGAAAGCTACATTTCCACAAACATTAAGAACTTACAAATAATTTATTGGTTAACTTTACCATCTTAAAATTTATCAAATTACATTAATTTATCACACTAAAATACAAATTGACACTTATAAATTAATTAAGTAATTAAATATATATTTATATAAATTATTAGAAATAATTAAATAAGTATTATAAAATTGTTACTACTTTTATCAAATTCCTAATATTTATTTAATTATAAATTAATAATTTAACAAATTAGTAACATTTATTTATTTAATTATCTCAATTAATATTTATAATTTAATTGATAAAATCTAAACATATAGTAAATTAATAAATAAATAAATAGTATGTCATTTTTTTAGTCATTTAATAAATCTCAGCTAGTTTACATCTAGTTTTGTTGACTAGTTATAGTTTAATAAAATACTTATAATACTATAAGCTTCTAACAACCTTCATAATTAAAAACAATAAGTACACAATAAACTACAATTATATGCTAGTTTTATGGAATAATCCCAATGTGTTTTGGCCCTTACTACAATTCCTACCAGAATAACCCACATTACTATCACTAGTTCATGCCAAGTACATTTTTAATAAATTTTCGTTTTGCCCACCAAAAAAATTGCAACCTTCCAATTGACATTAACATACTTTTCAGCACCCCCATTTCCATAAACACCAATATATATTTACTACGAGTTAACTAATAAATTCAATTTCATTGATAAAGGTATGAAGAATAAAAACCTGTTATTGGTTCTTCATGGTCCATAAATTGAGTCCCCGAAGTATACCGCAGGTCTGGATAATCATTCACGGGCACATTCACAGCCTAAATTAATAATAACAGAGTTAATTAAAACAATGAAATATAAGTTTTACATATTCACGAGTTAGCATATATAGTATGGTCTAACCAGAAAGTTGATAACTAGCGAGAAGATCTAAAACATATTCTTCGAGTTGGAACTTAGTGTGTGTTTATTTCTGTATTTGAAATCGGTCAAAAGCTAAGTGATTTCATCGTGAAGACGTTGGTCTAATGATAGAAGGTGTCATTAGATTCTAAAAAAATCAAAAGGTCAATATTTTGATTCATAGAAATTACATTTATTGGGACGAACAGTTACGCAACAAAAAATATTAGTTCATTACAGAGGGTGAAAAATACTCTTCCAAGTAAAAAATACTACTTGATTCCAAAGCACCCGCAATGCCAAAAACAAACTCATGGTTAATATGTACCTAGCTATGTATACATATACATGCATGTCTTAATGAGATGTTATGCGCATAAGAAAAAGTAGGAAAAACAATTAAGATGAAAAAACAATGTTCATTTGTTTAATTCTTACCCCTATAGGATGTTTCTTTCCACAATCCAGACAGCAAAAACCTCCATAATCCATTAATATAATGTCCTTTAACGACATGACACAACCAGAATGCAACATCTGATAAATCAAATAAATAGGGTTTATTTAATAGGAAAAATGAAAGTTAATAAATATCAATTATAAACTATGTATTTGATGACAAAAGAGATAATTGCAAGTCATGGTTCAAGCTAATATGAAATAATTAAAAGACAAAATGTTCCATTCTTACCTTTCCACAATATGCACAATCACTCCATCCAGTTTCTTTCCTATGAAATCTTGGACAAAATGATCCATCCTCATATGCAGAGCTACATTTAAAGACAAGGATCAACCCGATGTATTATATGAAGAAATTATAAAGATTAATTATGGCATAAATTATTTATATAAAGAATCTATTGGAAAGAGTAGTCAAGTAAAATAATTATTTTTCATTCAACAAAAACCATAACATTCAAGCAAGTTGTTCTAGTGTTTCTAGGTTAAGGCCAATTTCCTAGTAATTCGAAAGCAAGAAGCAAAAAAATATTATCGAAATGCCCTTTAAGAAAACCTCAACTTCTGCTAGCACCTTAGGATAAACCTAGATGGTTCTATAACTTCCTCTCCTAATTGTTTAAACTAGTAGGAGTTGGTTCTTGTGTAGTACTAGAGATTTTAGAAGTGATTGGTGAAGAGTTTAATTTTTAAAAGCTTCACCCTCCTATATTTGGGCATTCCCCGATGGGCGTGTATCACATTAGAATTGAAGTTTCGAATATCCTTATTGAAAGATTCCGATTAACACTTTTATCTTGGGAGAAGAGTCATCTTTTCTTTGGAGGGTGCCTGGTTCTTATTAATATTGTCTTATCTACCTTACATGTTTATATTTTATCCTTCTATGGGGCTCCATCTACTATAGTGCATTCTATTTAGAAAATTCAATGGGATTACCTTTGGAATGGATCGGAAAGTAAAGAAAAATAAATTGGATAAAGTGAGAAAACGTGTGCAAAGAAAAATCAAATAGAGGGCTAGGGATTAAAAACATATTTCTCTTGAATATAGCTTTTCTTGGGAAGTGGAAATTGAGGATTCAAAGTGAGAGTGAGAGTCTTTGGTGTAGAGTGTTGAGTTCTAAACACAACAATACCATCATTGCACACTTTGAGGAAGGCCCCTTAACATCTCCACTAAAATGCTCTCCTTCGATCAGAGACATATACAACCTAGTTTCCATGAAGAAGTAGTGAAGGATACCATGTAATGGTTGGAGTCACGAGGAAAGTTGGGATGTAAAATACAAGATTTTGGATAGATAATGATTAGGGCTCAAAAACCTTATAACAAAATACAACAAATTATTCAATTTATGTCAGCATAGTAGGGATGTTATATAAGCAACTTTAGGAGATGGATGGTCGGAGGAGAAATTGGAATGATATTTAAGTTGGTGAAGACAATTTTTTATTTGGGAGCTTGATCTAATTGATTCTCTTATATAGAGGACCTCCAACATTGCACAATCGAGAGACATATACATGGATGTGGGCACATGACAAATCAAACATTTGTTCAGTCAAATAAGCTTACAAGCTCCTCAATAATCAGATACATCAAATGGATCACAGACACAACAACACAATTAATCTCCTTTGTAACTCAAAGGATCCATTGCAGGTTACCGCATTCGTATGCATGGAAACTCTTTCAAGACAGATTGTCAACTATGGAAGCCTTACACTTTTTGATCCTAGTTTTGGTTTGATTCTTGTTTCGTAAAAGGTATATTTTGTCCTTTAAGTTTAGGAACTGTTCCTAGTTGGTCCTTTTAATCGACACTGTTATAATGGTGTAAGATCTTCTATAATATAGGAATACTACTCTGAAATCAGTTTTCTCTCATATTTTCTCCATATTCTTCATTTTTATTCCCCTTCTTTTCCCTTCAAAAGTTTAGCTATAATATGGACATAGACCTTTCAATTCAAACAAGAATCCTACTCCTATTGTAAAAAGGGATTTAATTATAGAGACAAAGCATAATTCATCATGTAAAAAGCACTAGTGCTTACCTATTAATTCTTTGTGAAAATAGAACCCAAAATTTGAAGAGCACATAAAAACCAACGAGACATCAACCACAAGTAATGCAAAAAATGTTATTCCTTATAATAACTCAAAAAACTCAATGCTACATGTCAATAATCGAAAATAATGGAGCTAAGAAAAAGAATGAAATTTGTAAGACTTGTATAACCTAAAAAGCATGATGCTTTGAATTGAAACCCTAACTCGAGATATGGAGGGCAAAATTACAGGTAGTGCTGGCACAAAGAAGAAAGCAACTTGTAGTGGATATATATTTATGGTGACAAATTTACCTAAACTACGATGAACTAACATTAGATATATAACCCACTATAATAACCGTGTGATCAATTTGGACAACTTTAAAACTTAAAGACCAAACCAGGTCATATGTTAGATAGAAAGCCAAATTGCATTGTAATTTAGGCTAAAATCATCATAATTGTCCAAAAGACAAAAATAAGTGAAATCATTATGATGTCCAAAAGATAAATTGGTGTTTGGATTCGCGGTCATGTATTCTTTCTTCTTCTTAGTTGTTCTTTTGTGATTCTAATTGTATTGGGTTAGCACCCTTGTGCTTTTATAATATAATTTCTTTGCTTAGCAAAAAAATTATATGATTCACACCAAATATAGGACATGAGTAACAGTTAAGCAAAAAAATTATTATGTATCTGATAAAATTTAAGCTAGTTAAATGATCACATACAACAAACAAGAGATGAAATAGACATCACACCCACATAAATGAAATCATTATAATGTATTTGAGAAAATCTAGAATAGTAACATGAGCACAACAAATATGAAACATAAGACAAAAGATGGTATAGATAACACACCCGCATGTAACACAAAGAAGAGCCAAATCACCACTGCAGAGTTGCCATCCATTCATGATGGCTGTTATTTCGGACTTGCAGTGGAAGCACCATAGAGGGAAGTTCTTGTTTTCGCTTTTCGAACCCATTTGAAGCTAGCTTATCAGAGAGATGAACACAGAGAGACCTGTAAGAAAGAAAATGAAATTGAAAATGAGATTGAATGAAAATGTATGACTAACACAATATTTACTTGACCACAAGCCCCACACCCTTAGATTCAGGAAAATTTTCAAAAGAATAAGTAACGTATACATTGTATTATCTAACTCCATGTAGATGTGGTTACTAACCTTTTTTTTTTTCCAGAATTGTGAGATGCAACATGAAATGTTTACAATTTTAAAATAATAATACCAATATAGAGGCATTTTTTATTTATTTTATAAAATGGGCCAAAATAAACAAAAACAATATTTTAACTTTTTTCTAAATATATAATTCATTAAATGTTAAAAAGTTTCCATTTACACGTGTATGTATACATAGAAAATAAACATATAAACAATTATGATGGTAATATATATGCATTGTCAATGTAAAGTTTCATATACAATCATTGTATTATTCATCATTTATTTGAATTACTTTTTTTGAAGAGTCACTAAAAATTACATTAGATTTATATATTATCAGTGCATTTTTTCCTAACAATTAAATATTTTAAGACTAATTATAAATACTTTAAATTTTTATTCTAATATTCCTTAAACAAATTTCTTTAATGATTTTAAAATTTAAGGTATTAGATATACATTTTTATTTAATAAAAAAACAAATAGTAAATATATCAAAAAAATGATAAAGATAATAGTAATTACTTTTATAAAGTAATGATATACATTTAATAGTAGACATTAAATAATCCTTAATAATAATTCAATAAATATGTTAATAAATGACATACATTTTATCACTGAATATTAAAATATTTTAAAGCAAAACATTAAGTGGTTGAGTTGTTATTTTTACATCTTTTTCAATTATTTTTAGACTGTGACTTGTGTAGATACTCATTGAGGCTACTCACAGATTCTTGAGTATCTAAAAATTCAAAAAGTATTAAAAATAAGTTATTTAATTGTGTATTTCTTTCTTGTAATCTTATATATTATTTTATAGACAATCTTTTTTTTAAACAAAGGTGTTAACACACGCTCAAGATTTCATTAAAAAGAAAAGGAATACAAACGAACGCCAAAAGCTTACAAATTGCGGAACTTATAATTAGGAAGCAAATTCCTATTCCTGTAAAATTCGTCATACAAAAATTTCAGCATACCATTCCACCATGAGTCAATCTTGGAACTAACTCCATAAGTGGCAAGCTTATCAGCACAAAAATTCCCTTGCCTGAAGATGTGAGTAACCATAAAGTGCATGGAAGTTATAGCATTGTTGCACTTGTTCATGAGATTACTTAGACCCAAAGGAACCAATTTGGAACCTTTGAAAATGTTCACCACCACCTTAGAATCACACTCCAACCAAATAGACCTCCATCCTTTCTCATGGGCTATTATTTTATAGACAATCAAAAACAGAAAAATTACAAAATATAATTTAAACACAATTTAAATTTCTTTTTTAAACATAATTTTTTTACATAAAAAACAAATTCATTACTTCAACATTTAATATGGAAAATCATGTAGTAAGAAATATTAATCAATATAATATTAACATCACACTTACACATTAACAACATAACATTGCACCATAAAATTTATTAAATATTTATGAGTCGATATATCTGGGTCCCAGTATCCATTGATGTCCTTACTTGTGACGGGTTTAAAAATAAAGGAAGAGGAGAATTTTAACACTTGAAATATTTAAAAACTGGATAAAAATATTTTTCATAATTGCCGTTAACTCATTTAAACTCTTATTAGAAATATTAACATCAATTTATTGGAACGACACTTAATAGGAAGGGCAAATGCAAACATCGTAAGGAATTAGTTCCCAACGATAGGATGAGGGGATATCTTGGTTAAGCAAAACATTACAAATTCAAATAAACAAATATGAAAATGCTCCTATTCAATAATTCACTTTATTCCTTTATTTATGTGCATTGTAACCTTCACAAATTACTCAAATAAACAAACACCAAAATGTTCTAATACTACAATGCACTGTATTCCTTTGTTATATATATATGGTAACCTTCACAACCTTCACATTGATAAACATTCCCGTAGTGAATTCTCTTTCATGAATGTATTATGTTAGTAGTGACATCTTTTACTATTAACGACTATTCAAATAGTGATTATAATATTTTGTTCTATTCTTGTTGACGTTCGTGTTAGGTATCAGTGACCTAGGCACACCTAGAAGGGGGTTGAATATGTGTGGTAGAGCTCAAGTTCCACTTTTTAGGTTTTTACACAATTGCTGAAAAAATGCCCAGTTAATCGGTTAAGCACTGTTTATAATCGATTAACCATTAACAAAACCAGAATGATCAGAACAACAACTTGCACAGTTATTAACCAACACACAAACAGATATACAACAAATACTTTTATGCAAGATTAACAAGAATAGCAAGGTACAAGCATGCAAAATATTAGCTCCAAACTCACATTAAAACATCTTGAAATATAAAAGAGAAATGGATAGAAAAGATTGCGCAGAGATTTTATCCTGGTTCGTTTTGCTGTCCACTGTAAAACTACATCTAGTCCTCCCCTCTGATCTGGGAGATTTTCCTTCTTCACTATAGAACAAAATGTACGTTACATACACGCTTCCAAATACAAGACTCGAACGCTCCATTCTTGGAATCCAAAGAACTTCGTCACCCTTGGTTTTACCTTTCCCAAAACTGCCTCCCAAGAAAACCTTTCTTGCGCGATTCGGCCCCAGCCAAGGTATCGCTCTTTATCCCAAAACCTCCAAGTCTTTGTGTGAAGAACACATTACCTAATCACAGCTAGGATTTTCCCAATCCTTGAATAACAATACTTTGAGTTATGAATGAGTACTTAATACTCGGATATTACAATAAAGATCAAAGCCTAAAACCTAAGCAAGAACTCACAAGACGTCCTAGTCTAATATGAATGTTCATGCATGAGGTTTCTGAAAATATGCAATCATAAAAAACTATCTCTTTTTCTTTTCAAGAAACATAAGAATGATGGAAGAAAACTTTTCAAAGAATCATGCAATATGAATATGAAACCTAAAGCCTTAGCATGATCTAGTCTTTCTCCTAATGCAACACTCTCAAATAGTTTCTAACAATGATGATCAATTCTCTTTTCTCTGTGTTTTTTACTCTTAGTCGTTTATGCAATTAGCCAGTATTTATACATAACAAATTTTGTCTCTAAAAACGGGTTTTCAGTTATGCTGTTGAAAATAACATAAAACACTCACGTTAATTGATTAAACCATGGGGTTAATTGATTAACTAGTGTATTTTTTTAATACATGATTAAATGCTAAACTACTTATATGATATATGCTCATGCAATACATGATTTCTAAATATAATACATTTAATGCATAAAATCAATGTATAAAAGGCATGAACCTAATTATCATATATTTATAGATGATGTCTCATTTTAGTGGATTAATTACTTTATTAAGTCTTGTGAGACTCATACCTAGGTTTACCTAACCTAGACTTAATATCTATGACAAGCATCTTAGACTTCTAAAAAAGATAATAAAGAATTATAACATAAGTCTAATAAGACACCACTTGAGCCCTCAACATTTGATTGTTGAGCCATCTTCAAGCTTTAATTAATTCATTGTTTTCATCAAAACATAGGCAAAACATTGCTAATGCAATCCTTGACGCTTTGCACTTTCAATCTCCCTTTTTTGACGATGACAAACACCACATCAAATAATACGTTATATTTGATGAATTAACTTGATGATATTGTACATTTGCATAATGGTTGTAAATATTCAAAATTGAGTCGCTTTGCTCTCCCCCTTAGGTAAGCAATGATTAAACACGAAAGCTTTTATAACAACCTGCAAATAACATCAAACACAACAAGCAACATTTCTCCCCTTTTGATATTATCAAAAAGATATAAATATTCAATTCTAGTTAAAGGTAAGAAGAGATATAACAATTTATTTTGAAAAACTATAATTATTAGCATAGGCAATAACCGGTTTGAGAAGTTTAAACAAATGCATTGATTTCTGATTCTATAGACAGATTTTGCATGACATATCCATTATGTAAATAGTTTAGACCTGGAATGATTAAACATATATGTATGCCACTTGTTAGTATACCACTTGTTAGATGCCATTATCACCACTTATTAGCACTTGTTAGGCAATTTTCATTTTAGTTCATATTTCAATCATTTAATTATAATACACAATTAAGACATGTTCAAGATTCACGCAAAAACAAATTCTATTTAACATAATTAGCAAGGTTCAACATAGTTACAAAATACTAAAATATGGTATAACCATAACCATGAGATGTACTTGACTCAAAAATATAGACGTAAGCCACAAAACAACAAAAATTGAATTTCTGGAAAAAAAATTGAGCCCAGGTAATCGATTATCACAAAATTTAATCGATTAAAATGATTTATTTCAGAAAGCTTTAGCTACTGGAACTCATTTAATCGATTATACTGAGGGTTGATCGATTAATGATAAAAAATTGACAGTTTTAAGCACAATTTTAAGCTTACTAAGAAATAATTTTCTAACTTTGTTAATATAATTACCTTACTTACCATTTGGTGATAGGTCAAGATTACCACTTGTTTGATGAAAAGTTTGATGGTATGATCAAAGTTGTATATTTGACATTCAAGTGCGCTGCTCCCCCCTTTCATTGTTCTTCCCTTTATCTTCTCCTCTTTTTTACTTAGAGAAGTACTCTTGGTAGGTAGCATAATACAGAAGCTCATTTAACCATCTTTCTCAATTAACCTTAAATGGTTCGGTTCGGTTGCATCAATTGAAAATTCAAAATGTATTACAAGAGATGTTGTTTATCTATAAAAGGATAAACATTACTACTATTATTATAAAAAAATATAAATCATATATAACAATATAATTCATGATTAGTAACATGTATATCAATTAGTAAAATATATAATAGTTACATTATAATTTTACATTCCATAATTAGTAACACATGTAACAATATATATATAATAATATATGACATATGTTAGTTTCAAACTCAATATCACATAAGTTGGAAAATATGTTCCATCATAAGACACTATGAAACAATTTTGTAACTAATAACATATATAATATTAACTTAATAACATTTTAGTAACATATATAACACTACAATTATACAAAAATTGATAATTTAAGCTAGAAAATTGGTTGAAAAATTCAAACAATAATAAAACATTATTCCCTAATCACTAGTATATATTTCTTTAACATGTGGTTCGGTTCGGTTCCAACGGTTCCTAAATTTCTAAAACCATAAACCGAACCGAACATAAACGGTTCCTTAAAAAAATAACCAAACCAAATCGCGAAACCGAACTGAAACATATTTTGCGGTTTGGTTCGGGTCGGTTCTATCGGTTTCGCGGTTTAAACCGGAACCGCTTACACCCCTACTCCCTGCAGATTCCCTCTATCACTACCTGAACCCCTCACAACCTTTTTCAAATCCCTCCACCAAAGAGACTCTGAAGGTCCTCCATCATCTTCTACTCTCCCATAAGAAACAATTAGATCCACATATTGAGTGTAATACTTTAGACCAAAGAGCTTCTCTCTTCGTGATACAACTTGGTTGAAGGGGAGTAATGTAAAAGATTAAATCAAGATACTATCTAGCACATATCTATGATCAAAATAATATATTCTAGGTATCTCGGATACTTATCAATTATCTAGGAGTTTTGAGAAACTATTTTAATTGGTTTTCAATGATCAGTACATGAATAAAATTTAAAATAGAGGTCCACATAACACAATATTATTTATCTTTATTTTGCAAAATTTATATGAAGTTAATTGATAGTGAGTTAAATCAATTATCTTCCATCTTGATAAACTTGAATCTCCTTCTCGAAGTTGTGATTGATATATATATATATTATTCCTTATGACACATGACACTAAATAATAATTGAAGTTAGCTGAACTAGATGACAAACACATATATTTAGTGGTTGCAAGATAAAGTATCACAAACAAAACACAAATAATAATATTGTAATGATATGAGATGATCAGCCATTCTTCATAAAGTGTTTTGGCAGATTGAACTCTTTTTTATGGGAGAAAGAAAGTAGTGAGAAAATGAGAGAAAGAGGTAGATGTTAGTTTTTGAAGGAGAAAAAGATCCTACAACAAAAAAATGTTGATTTTTAATTAAAATCAAAAATCAAAATTTTGATATATATATATATATATATATATTAATATAATTTAATATAGTTTAATATTCATTTTTCAAAAGCATGAATGTGTTTATATTGTCAGATAATCATCAATCATTGACAGGTTAATCATTATTGACGTCTAAATAAAATTATTACACACAAATGATGAAATTGTACTAATTGTCTACAAAACTTTATATTAACATGTATGAATATCAAACTCTAATTTTAAATATATCATACATATTTTATTACTATAGTTTAAATTGTTCACAATTATTAATTAAAAAAATTAGAAAAGGGAAAGATAGGGACACCCTAAAAAATAATAACTAATAACATATATTATAGAGAGGTGAGTGGATATGATTGTCATTTATCTAACTCTACTATTTTCTCCATGATTAAGACAACCATTTACTTGGGAATATGTGCTAATTAACAATTTTATGAATGAGCTTTAAAAAGTTAAAATTCAGAGAATTATACCAGAGTTATAGATATGGTCTCATGATAAACAAAATATGTATTCTCTAAAATTAGTTTACAAGTTTCTTGTTAAACAAGTACACACCAATATGAGTACATTCACAACTCTACTAGTCTCATGTGGAAATAAAAAGCACCATTAAAAGTTACTGTACTTGTGTGGAGACTTTTTTAGGAGAGATTATTACCAACCATGGAAGCCTTAGAAGGGGAATTATTCCATCACAGGGAGGAGGACCCTTATGCGTAGCAAGCAACCAGAATCTTCTCACCACCTTTTTTGTCATAAAAATTCACTTATTTAGTTTGACAATTGATATACAATTGAATTGATTTTAGCATTGTCCTCCCTTAGACCCATCTTCCCAATTTATCATCCAAATAGGCATGCGAATCAACAACAAATGTCGGAAGGTTTCAAGTATAGTATGGTTAGCAACAAAATGGTCTATTTGATTAATCATAAATGATATTATCTTCAACTCTACTCAGGCGTACGTACAACATGTTATAAAAGCAGCTAAGTGAAGTATTAGTTTGGATTAATGACAAAATTGGCAAGCCCGTAATGTCCTATTCAGACTGAGCTATCAATCTTGTGAATGTCTTCTAAAATTGTTTTGAATAACTTTTATTCCTTAAACACGTTATCTCGCATTTTTTTGGATTTTTTTAAGTCTTAGAACTTATTCTAACTGCCAATCAAAAAAGTAAAGAATTTCAGGTTCCATTCACTTTTTTATTTCTCTCCTCACTTATATGAAAGATTCATTAATTTCTTCTCAAGTTCTCTCATTCCATTCTCTCGTTCTTTACAATTTACTATGGTGTAAATGACCATGTTTCATTTACAAAACATTGAATAATATCTGAGTAACTGTAACATTATTACTACTATTCTATCGAACCATAAAGGAAGATGAAACTTGACATTTCTTTAATTTATCTTCTTTTTCTTACGTTTTTTCTTATAGTGAAACAATAATAAATAAATAAAAATTTACTGATCTTCCCATACATTTACGTATATCAATCTATCTTTTGTATCTCTCACTTTTCATTCTCTCCAAATAAACACAATATCAGGGACAAAGAAAATATAGAGAATGGGAACAAATATTCTCATAGCATTATTTAAAAGTTTAAAAATAAAAATGATTTATTCAATGTCTTGAAAATCTTAAAGTTGTGATTTTCATATACCAAATTTTTATTACTTAAAATTTTATATAAATTTCTTAGAACACTTACATATGCAAGATCCAAATATATGATGTCAAGTGATTAGGGACGGTATCTCCTTATATTTCATTTTCAATTTCTCATTATATTTGTGTTTGTTTTTTGTAATTTTTGTACATTCATATAAGAAAGTGATTGGGGACGGATCTAGTTTAAGTAAATATGGAACTCCCGTGATATAAGTATATTCATATAATTTACACAAAATATTTGTTCCATTTTTATATTCGTATGACATTCTCTCTTACATTTAAAGTTAATTAAATAGATTGATCTTCATCTTACAACTTTTTATATTATTTATATGATGTACTAATTCACTACACCAAATTTTGTTTTTTGTCGAGATTATTCAAACTTCCACAAATAAATCAAATGAGGCGAGTCGGACAATTAACCATATATACAGTGAAGATTTTTATTTAATTTATGGAGGTTTTCAACTTCCATAAATTAATTTATTATTGCATATCCATTACTTTTCTATTACAAAACCCTTTCTCTCTTTCATTATTCCAAACCCTCACCAATCTCTGTCTTATCTTCATCTTCAAGATCAAAGCTTAAACATTTTGTGTCCAACTTGTTAACGAAAATAGAAGGAGAAGAAGAGTAAAGTGAGGAGTTAAGAGTTTCTCAATGAATGGTTACTTCATTAACAAGGCAACAATCATACTTATACAAGTTTCTATATATGTCTAACTAACAATAACTACCAAACTAAAAATAGAAACTTCTTAACCAAACTAACTAACTAACTATTGATTACATTCCAATATCCTTCCTTAATCAAGAGTTCATCATTTTACAAGAACACAATCAAGCAAACACCTTCCTGTTTTTAGTCAAAACAAAGAACCTTTAGCATGTCTCTTAACTTTTGAAATCTTTCTATCTTCAAGCCTTTGGTTAGCACATCTGCAACCTGTTCTTCTGTTGGACAGTGGACCAACTTCACCTTCCCCTTATCAACTTGATCTCTTAAGAAATGGAATCTTGTTTCAATGTGTTTGCACCTTCCATGACTTACTGGATTCTTGGCTAAGTTAATTGCTGACTTGTTGTCTACCATTAGCTCAAAGTTACTAAGCTCACCACATTGCAATTCTGCTGACCTTGGCAAGCTGCACTACTATATACTCAGCTTCACATGTGGAAAGAGCAACCACATCTTGCTTCTTGGAGCTCCATGACACAGGGGCACCAAATATAGAGAACACATAACCAGAAGTACTTTTTCTATCCTCCTTGTCTCCACACCAATCTGAATCTGAGTAGCCAACAAAACAAGATCCATTCATCTCTGCCTGATTTGAAAACAGAATTCCATAGTTCATAGTTCCTCTCAAGTATCTCATTATCCTTTTGGCTGCAATTAGGTGAGATTGCTTAGGATTAGCCATGTGTCTACTTATCACTCCAGCAG
>NC_032027.1:2010616-2011890 GCF_001865875.1 Lupinus angustifolius
AATGAACCGAAGACAACCTACCATTTGCCTGAAGAGAGTTGGATTTGCTGGTTTGTCTGATTCTTTATCAGTTAAGCTAACCTTTCCTTCAACTGGCACATCATCAGTGTAGTCATAACCTTCCTTCTGCAAGAACCCTTTAGCAACCAATCTTGCCTTGTGCTTTGAGACACTACCATCTGGCCTGAGTTTAACTTTGTATACCCACTTTACAGGTATAGGAACTTTTCCTGCAGGTAGGTTGGCTTCTGTCCATGTGTTATTCTTCTCAATTGCCTTGAGTTCTTCTTCCATAGCACTGAGCCATACATTTTCCTTCATAGCATCTTGGAAAGTGATTGGTTCAGTTTCTCCCATTAGTGCAAGATGAATTAGATCACCCTCATCTGTAATTGCATCATCAGGAAATAACTCATATTCATTAAGCCTCATAGGTAGTTGTCTTACCCTTGCAGGCCTTGATACACACCTTGCAGCATCTGTTCTTGAGGTTGTGTTGTTCTCATCTGTAGGCTCTTGGAGCTTGCTTAAGTCCATAAAGAGCTTTATTTAATTTCAGGACATTTGTTCCCTTGTGAGCTATATCAAAGCCTGGAGGTTGGGTTATGTACACTTCTTCCTCAAGAGGCCCATTGAGGAAAGCACTCTTGACATCTAGTTGCCATAACTTCCACCCAAACCAGCTTGCCAATGCTACAATCAACCTTACTGTTTCAAACCTTGCCACAGGTGCAAAGACATCAGTGTAGTCATAACCTTCCTTCTGCAAGAACNGATCCTGTTGAGTGATAGCCAACAAAAATCATTAGCTCACTTTTATCATCAAGTTTCTTTCTTATTTGATCTGGGATGTGCTTGAAACATAGTGATCCAAACACTCTCAGATGCTTTACTGATGGCCTTCTTCCAGTCCAAACTTCTTCAGGGACCTGATCTTTTAGACTTTGAGTAGGGCATCTATTCAAGACATAGGTGGTTGTTGTGACTGCTTCTCCCCATAGGTTGTGTGGCAAACCTTTGCACCTTAGCATACACCTTACCATATTCATTACTGTCCTGTTTCTCCTTTCAGCTATACCATTGTGTTGTGGAGTGTAGGGGGCTGTCACCTCATGTATTATGCCTTGATCAACACAGAATTTCTCAAGCTCCCTTGATGTGAATTCCCCTCCTCCATCAGTTCTGAATATCTTCAGTTGATTTCCTGATTGTCTTTCAGCTTCTGCTTTGAACTTCTTCAAATGCTCAAACACATCACTCTTGGCCTTGATGAG
>NC_032027.1:2011990-2012953 GCF_001865875.1 Lupinus angustifolius
ATGTTTCTCCTTTCAGCTATACCATTGTGTTGTGGAGTGTAGGGGGCTGTCACCTCATGTATTATGCCTTGATCAACACAGAATTTCTCAAGCTCCCTTGATGTGAATTCCCCTCCTCCATCAGTTCTGAATATCTTCAGTTGATTTCCTGATTGTCTTTCAGCTTCTGCTTTGAACTTCTTCAAATACTCAAACACATCACTCTTAGCCTTGATGAGATATACCCACATTTTTTTGCTATAGTCATCAATGAAAGATACAAAGTATCTATTCCCACCTAGTGAATTCACTTCAAAAGGTCCACACACATCAGAATAGATAATATGCAGTAAACTAGTGGCTTTGGTTTGAGTATTCTTGTTGAAGGGATTTCTTGTTTGCTTACTGATCATACAACTATCACATATTGGCAAGTGTGATTTTATTTCAGGTAAACCAGTGACCAGGTTTCTCTGGTTTAGCATTCTTAGGTCTCTGAAATTCAGGTGACCATACCTTAAGTGCCAAAGCCAAGATTCATCAGTGTTGGTTTCAGCATTCAAGCATTGAGTCTTTACTGCATCTAGCTTCACCTGAAATGTTCTGTTGCTGGAAAGGGGTGCCTTGAGTACACTTCTCTTCTGGTTGTCATATATTTCTAGGAAACCATTGTGCAACTCCATATTGAGCCCTTTCTCATGCAGCTGACCAATACTAATGAGGTTAGTCTTCATGTTAGGAACAAATAGCACATCAGTGATGAATGCTTTCCTGCCATCTTGCATCCTTAGTGAAATGTCCCCTGTTCCTTCAGCTACTACAACTCTGTTGTCAGCAAACTTCACCTTATTTCTTCTGGTTGGATCAAAGTTTACTAGCCAATCCTTGTGTCCAGTCATATGATTGGAACACCCTGAATCAAGGTACCATACATCATTTCTGAGTTTGCTGATTGTTGTCATCATTAGCTGAACTGCCTCATCA
>NC_032027.1:2013053-2035315 GCF_001865875.1 Lupinus angustifolius
TCAGAGGCATAGTGTCCTAGTTTGTCACAATTGTAACACTTTATTCTCCTCTTATCAGTCTTTCTCTTCCAGTTCTTGGATTGTTTTCCATCACCCCTCCTACTGAATTGATCTTGTTGATCAACTCCCTTTCTTGATCCACTTTTTGCATCCCAAGTCCTGCTTGAGCTCTTATTGAAATTCTTCACATTGAAATTACCTCTCTTTGTTGATGTTTGAGTTTGCAGGGCTTGGTGAGAGGGCCTATCCGTTAATCTTTCATTGAGTCTCTGCTCATGTGCTTCAAGAGACCCTTGTAGTTCTTCAATTCTCATTCTCCCTGATTCTTCAATTGCCACCACAACATGATCAAACTTGGGAGTCACGGTTCTCAAGACTTTCTCAACAATTGCAGCATCCTCCATTCTTTCACCACACGACTTCATTCCATTCACATGAGTTATGATTCTTGTGAAGAAATCTGCAATTCTTTCTCTCTCATCCATTTGCATAAGCTCATACTGCCTCATCATTGTTTGTAACCGAATTTTCTTCAACTGAGCAGCCCCTGCATAATGCTTTTCCAACACATCCCAAGCCTCCTTTGCTGTTGCAGACCCTGCAATCTTCTCAAAGTGGGCATTGTCCACTGCTTGGTGAAGGAGACAGATTGCTTTGCAATCTCTCCTTTTGTTCTGTTTGTGAGCATTTCTTTGTGCTTCTGTTGCTCCTTCTTCTAATACTGGCAATCCTTCCTCTACAAGATCTGCAACTTCTTGATAGCCAAGGATTACTTTCATCTGAATACTCCATCTTGTCCTGTTCTTTCCATCAAGCACGGGGAGATTAGTGACAAAATTTCCTGTTGCTTGAGCCATATTTGCAGCAGAAGATGGCTTGATCTTTTTGTAGCTCTAGATACCAAATGTTAACGAAAATAGAAGGAGAAGAAGAGTAAAGTGAGGAGTTAAGAGTTTCTCAATGAATGGTTACTTCATTAACAAGGCAACAATAATACTTATACAAGTTTCTATATATGTCTAACTAACAATAACTACCAAACTAAAAATAGAAACTTCTTAACCAAACTAACTAACTAACTATTGATTACATTCCAATACAACTCTGTCATGGATGATAGAGGCGACAAATTCAAGGAGTTCCCTTTCGTTTCAATTCCACACAAAAACCTAATTCTCACCCCGTTTTTTTTTTCTTTTTCTGGTCACTTCCCTGCAAATGATAAGTTCATAATTTAAGGTCAGAATTGTGTAGGTTGGTCCCCAATGGAATTTAAATGTGTTAATTGACAAGAGCTATTTCTAATTAGACATGTCCTTTTCTATGAGGCCAAATACATGCTCATCCTTTATATCATAATTAAAGTTATCCATATGTCCTTAAACATAAATATACTACCTAATCACCTTTTCGGATAATGCAAGTGGGGCTATTATCTTCTTCAATTATTGCATGACCAAAAACAATATCCTGATGGCAATAAAGAAAGAAGAGCGTAATATTTATGTATTGTTGGTGTTAAAATTTATACATAATTAATATATTATTCATTTTTCATTTGTATTAATTTTTAAAAAATCAATGATGAATAAATATAAATAGTAAATGATACAATAACAGTGCATTAAACTTATTCAATATCAATACATACATTTTTCTATCTAAAAACAATCTTATGTTAACTTAATTTTAAGGTAAAAGATGAAAGGGAATACACCTTAATTAGTAGTGTTTTATTTGTGCATGCATTCTTATTCTCCATATTTACTAGCATTTACACAGAATTTTAGTCTTAAGTGTTGCAATATAATTTCTGAATCTTATAGGCGATCTAAGTTATCTCTACGACTTTATTAACGTGAATATTCTAATTACGTAAATATTCATTTTTATTTACGTGACTTTATTAACCATGCAATTTCCCATTCCAGACTCGTGCACATATCATTGTTTAGGGTTTCCTTCACTTGTTGTCAATGTAAAAGCAGAAATCATCACTTATTTTCAGATTTTCTACAAAAGTAATAAAACTAATCTTAAGATTTTCCTCTTTGATTGATTTGTGAGTAGTAACATAATATATAAAAACATAATGAAACCGTAAAATAGATGATGACCATAAAAGTGGTACCATCTTAATAATCAAGAAGATTCTAAAATTAGAAATACTATTTGTTATTATTTTCCTAAATAAATATTCACTCAATCCCTCTTTTCACAATCAGCCAAATGGTGTATAAGAAGATTGTGAAGCTAAATGGTGTATCAGCCAAATGGTGGAACCTTATTATTGTCCGTTGTCCTTTCTTCTCTTACTCTTATGTTGATTGGATGAGACATTCATCAACTTGTCTTTCTCTTTGTTAATTTCTGAGATTCAGTGGATGTGAGTACCATTTGTTCTCCTAATATTTTATCTCTTGATTAATAAAGTTTTTATTGCTGATAAAAAAAGAAGATTGTGAAGCTGTCTTTTGAGAAAGATTTGAGTTTTTTGGAATGGAAAGGAGATAAACAATTAGAAATAATTAAGATGAGAGTGTTGGCAACTGATAAATTAGAGAAGAATATATTGAGGTGGGTGAGCTTGTGATGTTTGCGTTAAGGAGGAATGTGGATCACTTGTCCCATTTTTTATGTCTCACTATGTCCCAATTCAATAGGAAATTGTCATCTATTTAAAAATAAAAATCACAAAATTATAAAGTATTTTTTTATGTTACTTGGTAGTGTTTAATTGGTTTGGTACATGAGGACGTAATTTTTTAGGGACAGAAGATCCTCCTTCGTTAAGGAGACCCCTCTCCCCTTTTCTCTTCCTCATTGTGAGTGAAGGTTTGTCTGGTCTCATGCGTCAAGTTAGTTCTCAAGGTTTCTTCATTCCCTACAAGGTGAGGCTTGACAATATTGATGTCTCTCTGATCCAATTTGTTGATGATGCAATTTTAATTGGTGAATACTCTCATCAAAAGCATTTTGCGGTTATTTGAGCTTTCCTCTGGTCTAAAAATTAATTTCACCAAAAGCAAATTGCTTGGATTAAATGTTTTTGAGGATCATATCAAAAGATTGGCTGACTCCCTTCATAGAAGCTCTCCCCTCCTTCTTTCACTTACTTGGGGATTCCTGTGGGTGTGAACCATAATCAGCGTCATACTTGGAAACCTCTTATCGAAAGACTTCAAAACAAACTCTCTTCTTGGAAAATGAATCATATTTCTTCCGGTGGTTGACTTGTCTTGCTTAAAGTTGTTCTCTCTGCTCTCTCTGTGTACTACTTGTCTTTTTACAAAGCTCCTATACTTGTCTTATGTTCGATTCAAAAAATTCAGAGGGATTTCCTTTAGGGAGGGATTGAGAGACATCGGAAGATTTCTAGGGTTAGATGGGATAAGATGTGTACTCATAAGTCTAAGGGTGTGTTAGGTATTAAGGTATCCATATCTTCAATCTTGCTCTTCTTGGGAAATGGAATTAGTGTCTAATTACTGAGAGAGATAGTCTTTGGTGCAAAGTGATGTATTCTAAGTTCGGTCAGGATTTTGCTAATCCTACGAGGATTGGGTCTAGGTCTTCCCATATTAACAAATCTCCTTGGGCCAGGGATTTAGGTAACCTTCATCCTAGGGGTACAGATAGCAACCATTGGTTTTGGCAAGGTATTACTCATTGTGTTGGTGATGGGACTAAGACTAGGTTCTAGCATGATAATTTGGTGGGCTATACTAATCTCGTTTCTAGGTTTAGAAAGCTTTATTCTCTAAGTCTGCATCAGAATGTCCACATTAGCGAGTTAGGAAGTTGGTCAGAGGGAACTTGATTTTGGATTCTTTCTTAGAGACGTCAACTTTTTACTTGGGAATTTGAACTAATTGACTCATTTTTGCAAGAAATTTCATTTGCGATTTGGGAAAATGTTCTTGATTATTGGGAATGACGCCATGACAAAACTAACCACTATTTGGTCAACCACTATTTGGTCAACCACCTTCATATGCTTTGGAAGTCCAAAGCTCCCTTAAAAGTCAAAACATTCATGTGGAGACTCTTTCAGGATAGGATACTAACTATGGACGCGCTTCTCAAGAGGGGAGTCTCTCTATCTAGCACATGGAGGGGGTCCCTTATGCCCTCCTTATGGCTATCTATGAATGATTTCATCTTCAATTTTATCCAACCCTCTCTTCAAAAAAAATTTGATTCTGCTAGGGTTAATTTTTTGTTTTGCTTCAATGGGAAGATGAACAATGATTTAATTACTTTCCCAGACTGAGTTTCTAATCCCATTTATTGCCTCAATATCATTTTGTAATGGCTTCTCGCCTTTTTATTTCTTATTTTATTCTTTTGAAGCTTTTGTAACTATTTTCTTGTTTTAATAAATCTTTTACCTTTTACTGATAAAAAAAAGTGGATATATTTCATTTTTCATAAAAGAAATAGGGAAAATGTAACGAAAGGAAGTTTGTGAGACTTTCCTTTCTTTTTTTACTAAAGAAATTGTCAAATTTTGACATAAAAAATTATTGTAAACAAAACATTGTTGATTGTAGTCATATGAATACTTTTAATAAATTCTCTAATTTTGATATGAATGACTTATTATCTTACTTTTGATCAGCCAAAAAAATCACATCATAAATAGTATATCAATTAGTCTAGATATCAAAAAGTCATATTCTTAATATAGTAGTTAATACGTGTTTAATAGTGGTGAATATAGGTTATTAGTAATATTTTGGTCAAAATATATTACTTTACATTAGTAATTTGCATTTTCAATATTTGACTAAAGCAACTATTAATATGGCAAAGTAAAAAAATCTAAGATATTATATTTAAAGAGAGAAAGTAATTGTTTTTTTACTACCAGTAATATACATCATCCTTTGGGTAAGAAACTAACCCTTTTTGAGGTTAATGACTGCACCTCCCACCAAATGTTGATAACAGAAATCGAATTCTTGATCTTTTAGTCATCATGAAAATCTAGCAGAACCTTATATTATTATACCACTAGATCTTATGAAATTATTAGCATCTTGATTAACTATTTATGTTCCACATAACCCATTATTACTTATAAAACCAATTTGATTCCACCCCTAATAAACAAACTTCATGTAAATGATAATTGAGATTGACATTTTTAATTAATATGGTTATTAAAATTACAAAAAAATGTGTTTTAAATTTACAAATTTCCACTTAATTTCCTCATGATAGTAAAAACTAAAAAGTAAAAACATACTAAATTTTTTGTGAGGGACAAATTGAACAATATACAAAATGAGATATCAAGTTGACATTTTAGTAATCATAGATTCTTAGGGATGAAATTGATTAATTATATCAACATTGGGGGCTAAAGTGATATTTTACTCTAATCACCTCTCACTTATATTCAAAATTTATAATTATTAAATTTGTATATGCATATATTCATTTTATTTAAAAAAAATCCTAATTTTATTATATAAAAAAGGTAGCCACGTAAGCAACAACATTATCCTTATTTCATCCTTACCATAATTTTATTATATGCTCCAAATATATTTTGAAGTAAACATATAGGCTGAAAATATGCAAATTTTCTTATCTTCATGGACCAAACTGCTATTAAAGTAACAATCTTTCCTAAACCGTTTCCTCATGAAAGAATTTTTAATGTTGAAAGTGCTGTTTATGTTATTATTACCTTTGCCAACTCACCAGCAAAATTTGAATTTCTGGACCAAAAAAAAAAACCATGATCACCAAAGTTTCCTCCATAGTTTTAATGTGTACCTTGTTTCTGTTTTGAGGAACATATAGAACAAGGAACGTTCGGTTTTACAACAGAGAATTTTTCCAAATTGTGTGTTGTTTTTTTTGTTACCATATTTTCTCTCTCCTCTGTCTGAGGAGGTTTTTTTTGTTGCAACAATCTCAACCTCCTCGCTTACTCTTCTATAACCTCGTAACTTTCGCTTTCAGTGATGGAAACTCGCGAATATCCTCGATTTAGCAAATGCACTTCTGGAATTTGTTTTCTAAGGTTGTCTTGATTGTTGCAACGAGAAAAAAACCATTTTTTTTCAATATTCTCTCACCCTTCAAGCTTATCCTATTCTTAATACCATTTTTTAGCATTTTCCACGTTGAATCTCAAAAGGGGTCTTGGATTTCGGAATTTTCTGGAACGCACTTGCGGAATAAAAAAAATGGGGTGGTGAAATTTCAAGTAGATGATGAGGATTTGAGGAAAATTTTGTTAAATGTGTAGTTGGGTATTATAATTTGAGAGAAAAGTTGTGAAAATTGGAGTTTGGTTTGAGATTTAAAGGAAAAGTTGTGAAATTTGTAGTTGGGTATGACAATTTGATTGAAAAGTGTGAATTTTGAAATTTTGAGGAAAAAGTTGTGAAATATATCTGAAGTTTAGTTTTGTTGTTTGGGTGAAAATAGCAACATGATGTTAACAGCTACCAGGAGCTCTCTAGAAGAGATGCTTGATTCGCTTCGCCGGAGAGATGAAGAAGAGAAGCCTAAGGACTTGCCTCCAGCATTGCCAGCTCGTCCGGCATCAAAAGCCCGGCTTCCTCCGGCGAGAAGGACATTGCCTAATAGCTTTAAGGTTGGTAATGAGAATGGTAAGGGGCACAGAAGGAAAGGTAGTTTCGGGAACAAGAAGATGAAGATGGATGTGGAATCACCATATATTGTCAAATCAGAAGAGAAAATAATGTGTGAAGAATCACCACAAGGTCAAGTTTTAACATCTGCTGATACTACTGCTTCGGTAGCTCCTCCACCAGGAGAATTGGAAGATGACAATGTTGCTTATTTCATCAAAAAGGTAATTTGTGTCTTGAAAAGGTTATGGTAGTTGTTAATTACTTGTTGATAATTTGATATATTAAGTTTTAATGATAAATGTGTTTATGATGGAAGTTTTACAGTTTCCTTTAGTCTTTGAATCTCTCAGTTTTCATTTTTAACATTTAACAGTTAGCTTAAATTTTACGAATAAGTTATACAAATGAGCAATTAGCTCGAATAAAATATGGAAGTTGTGGATAAAAAATTGTATTTGCAACACTGCAACATTAACCATTTCAGAATTGCTAATAATGGTAAACTCTACCCATCTTAGTTAGATTAAGAGCTGCTTGGTTATTTTAAATGTAAAATTTGAAGATGTCAAGATACCTTCCTATTTAGTGCTTGAAACTTCCACTATGGGCTTTTATTTGTTTGATGTTTGATACCGGCACCATGTTTGATTGAAAGATGTCAAAGCTCCTTTTAACATGTTACTTTAAAAGAATGCATGTTTGTGGTTTTTATGTGTTGAGCTATATATCAGAGCTATATTTGTCCATTTGTCTGTTAATAATGGGCATAGGCTGAGAGTTGAGACATTGTTAACGTCATGTGCTTGTCTGTTAAAAAATTCATTTTTTGGTTTTGATTGTTTCAACAGAAACTTAATGTTTGGTGTCGGCAAACAAAAGGGAAGTGGGGACTAGGAAGGATACAGTCAACTTCAGGAGAAGCAGCATCTGTCTCACTCTCAAACGGAAATGTAAATTTCTAAGACTTTTGTTTCTTTAAATGTAGTATTCAATCTCGAGAATGCAAGGTAACAGATCATTTGTGACATCGACTTGTTACTGCAGGTTATGAAAGTGTCCAGATTAGAGATCCTACCAGCTAATCCTGATATACTAGACGGCGTGGATGATCTTATACAGCTCAGTTATTTAAACGAGCCCTCCGTTCTACACAATCTTCAGTTTAGATATTCTCAAGATATGATTTATGTATGTATGCTGTTCTGGCTTGTTCTTCTACTTAGGTGATAATCTATGTACTCTCACATGCTATTTGTGCTTTCTGTATGCAGAGTAAAGCAGGGCCAGTTTTAATTGCTCTCAATCCCTTCAAAGATGTCCACATTTACGGAAATGATTATGTTGCAGCTTATAGGCAGAAACTTTTGGATAGTCCTCATGTTTATGCTATGGCTGACGCAGCTTATAATGAGATGATAAGAGGTGAATGAATATTTTTCCTTTCTTTCTCCTCCTATGAAATCTTTATGCTGTAGTCGCATCATATATTTATTAAGGTTTTTCTGTTTACATTTTGTGCATTGCAGATGAAGTAAATCAGTCCATTATCATAAGGTCAGCACTCAGTACATTAGAGGCTCCTTTTTGTCCGTGACTCTTAATACATGTTCCTGAACTCGATAGTGTTGAATTGTTATAGTAATAATAAGATATAGTCACTCGTATACTTGTTAATAATGGCTGCTGGAAATTTGTTTGTAGTGGCGAGAGTGGAGCTGGTAAGACAGAGACAGCGAAAGTTGCTATGCAATACTTAGCTGCTCTTGGTGGTGGCAGTTGTGGGATAGAAAATGAAGTTCTTCAGACAAATTTTATATTAGAAGCTTTCGGAAACGCAAAAACATCCAGGAATGACAACTCTAGCAGATTTGTAAGTTTGTTTTCGATTTGTTTGGCTGAAAAGTTTGCGTTTCTTTTCGTCTATGTTTATTTTGATAGGTTTTCCATCTAACATGTCCATAAAGAATGCAATTTTAATTTCCCTTTTAATTTCTGAAGTCTGTGCAGCACTTTGTGGATGGTATTTAATGACTTGGCTTTGATAAGTATTTTTATTTTCCGTGCAGGGGAAGTTGATTGAAATTCATTTCAGCACATTGGGGAAAATTTGTGGGGCTAAAATTCAAACCTGTAAGTATGTTCAAGTTAAATATGTTACATTAAATTTGCTCTTCTGTGGTTTCCAATTATTTTTGCAATTTACTGACTTGACTTATTTCTATGCCTTTTTTTGTGTGTTTCTAATGCCAATTCTCGTACGCTAACTTGAACAGTTCTGTTGGAAAAGGTAACTTCTGATACCACATTTGTGTATGATTGTGGATATAAATATTTATCTTTCTTCGCTTCTGAAATAGTCATGTCTCCTGTGAGCAGTCAAGAGTTGTTCAACTGGTCAACGGGGAGAGGTCTTATCACATATTTTATCAACTATGTGCTGGATCTTCACCTGATCTTAAAGGTGCGCTTATATGTTTTAACATCACATAATATTCTGCTGAGAAGTTTGTTTTCTTGTCTAATGTATAAAAATGGCAATGATCTGTGTTAATTTTAAGAACTAAGTGTTCAATTCTTTTGTTCATCCTGAAATAACTTAGGTATTTTGATCAAGACCCAAATCTTAGTAAACCATTTAGAGAAAAGTCATTTTTATCGGGTTCTTTTATGTAAACCTTAGGCTTTACTGTACACTTTTTAATGGGGCTATCGACTATTTAATCCATTTTCTCACTAGAAAACTTTATTGCTCTTCTTGTATGATACAAGCCCTTTAAGTGGATTTCTACCATCTTATCCTAAATAAGTGATTCTACAACTTCTTCTGAATAGCCCTCTCACCCTCTTAGCATTCTTGTCATTACACTCTTTTTTTTGTTGTTGCTCTTGCTGGAACTTCTTTCCCCAACATGTATTAGATGTAATTCAATGTTTGAACATTATGTCACTGTTGTGTGACAATTGAATCTCTCAATGACTATCTTTAGACAATCAATTTTAAATATGACTTTTGAGTATGATCCTCCCAGTATCATTAATATATATATCCTCTGCTCTTTAATCTTATATACAAATGTTTAATGTACACCTAAGTTTGTATACAAATTCATTGCCAATTCTGCATGTGAAATTATGATACACCTTCACATTTTGATTTCTTCCTAAACTTTATTGAGTATGTAAACAATTTTTACCCATATATAATTGTTTTCTTTTACTGTGCAGAGAGGTTGAATCTTAGAGTGGCCAGCGAATATAAATATCTTAACCATAGTGACTGCATGACAATTGACAGTGTTGATGATGCTAAAAATTTCCACAGGCTGATGGTATATTATTTGACAGTTCATTCATTGAACTAACTTTCTATAAGTTTGTTTACAGACTCTTCATATCTCATGTATTTCCCCCCTTCGGCATCTTTGTTTTCCCTCAGAAAGCGTTGGATGTTGTTCGAATGAGCAAAGAGGATCAAGAGCTGGTCTTTAAGATGCTTGCTGCAATATTATGGCTCGGAAATATGTCATTCAATGTTACTGACAATGAAAATCACATTGAAGTAGTGGAGGATGAAGGTAAGATTCATAGCGCTTATACATGATGCATTTTGGTGGGCTACTTATTCCGTATCTTGTTTTGTGTGTGCTAATTCAATGACATAGAATTCATAAAGTTAGCTCGGACTCAGTTGAATATTTCAATGCCATTCTCTTAACATAAATTAATGTATTTTGTTTTGAGTTGCGTAGAACTGGGTGCTTCAGTGTTTCATATTGACTGTCACTAACATTGTAAATATGAGGGTTTATTTTTAATTTTAGTTAGACCTTAAAAGTGACTTCTATTTATATATTTCTTTTGGCAGCTGTAACCACTGCTGCCTTGCTGATGGGTTGCAGTTCCGAGGAGTTAATGACAGCGTTGTCCACCCGTAAAATCCAAGCCGGCAAGGATACTATTGCCAAAACATTGACATTGCGGCAGGTCTGTTTATTACCTAAACAATTCAGTTAACCCGTTTCTTAACAGCTCCTAAATGTATTATATCCAAATTTTGATCCCATGTTCAGGCCATTGATACAAGAGATGCATTAGCGAAATTTATCTATGCAAACTTGTTTGACTGGCTTGTAGAACAAGTTAACAAGTCACTTGAAGTGGGTAAACGACGTACTGGGAGATCCATTAGTATTCTTGATATCTATGGCTTTGAGTCATTCCAGGTGTGCAATATATATTAATGTGTTTACTGATACTTAATATATTCTTTTTACGTGTTCTAATAATTTCTTGTTTTTTCGTTTCTAGAAAAACAGCTTTGAACAATTTTGTATAAATTATGCCAATGAGAGGCTTCAACAGCATTTCAACCGGCATCTGTTTAAACTTGAGCAGGAGGTTAGGAACTATATTATGCGTTACTTTGAATGAAAAACTGTGAATATGTGATATAATTCAAAAAAAATTGTTTCTGTGCATTTAACTTTAAGATTTTGGGTATTTTTATGCCTAGTATTTAGTCTCTTTAATTTCAATGCTATGTGATACAGTTCCAGGAATGTTGTCGTGTTTTAAATTAGTTCTAGGACATCAACTAATGCCATGAATAGAAGGGGATTCGTTTAAAACAACCAAACTATAACAAAATAGTAAAGAAGATGGTGTTATATGAAATGCAAAGTTATATGTGTAGTGTGGTCTTTATATGTATAACAGCAACATTGCAATTTTATATATATTGCTTCAGGACTACGAGTTAGATGGTGTTGATTGGACGAAAGTAGATTTTGATGACAACCAAGAGTGTTTGGATCTCTTTGAGAAGGTACTTATATGGTTTAAGCTTTCTAAAAATATCGTGAACTGTTCCTCTTTGGCTCGAAACTGGGTCATTATTTTGATTATCGATACATTATTTTTTTGGACAGTTTTTTAATAAAGCAAATTATTTAAAAAATTGTATTTAGGTCCACATTATTCTCAATGACTAATGACTAGTGTAATCATTATGTAATGTGATTCAAAATGTGCAGAAGCCTTTGGGGCTAATCTCTTTGTTGGACGAGGAATCAAATTTTCCCAGGGCCACTGATCTAACACTTGCCAGCAAACTTAAGCAGCACCTGAATGCTAATCCTTGCTTTAAAGCGGAAATGGGAAGGGCTTTCAGTGTTCGTCATTACGCTGGGGAGGTTAGTAGATGCCAAGTATTTAAGGATCAACTTTGTTGCTACAAAATCTGCCTGTAGATTCTATAGTTTAATTAATCTCCCAATTTAGTGCATATTTGGGTTAGCTTAAATTATAGGGTGAGGTATTCCTTATACTTCACCTCCTTAATAAAGTTTTTTTTGTCTGAAAAAAAGCTTAAATTATAGGGAAAAATAACCTTTACATTTTTATTTAAAACTCAGCATGCTTTTGATAAGCTATTTTGAACAATGAACACAATGAGATAATTCAAAAACATTTTTTTAGCTTTGTTTATTTAGTCTTATGTTTTGAAACCTATGGCAACATAGTTTTGCTTATTTTTTTTAGCTCCTTAATGATATAATCTTAGTTTTTGAAATGTCCCAAGTTTCGTAATAGGATAATGTAGTTGTTTCTAAACATGGTTTTATTCCTACCTCCTAATTTGTTTAAGAACTTTGCTTACTTAGTTTTTTTGTTTGCCTGCGTTTTAATAATATAACTAAAATGTTGGATGTTCCTATTTATGCACTAGAAACATTATGGCACATCATTTTGACGGTAAACATGAAACTTGCTTATGGGGAAAATGTTTTTGCTGGAGTTTTAATTCCTTAGTGACTATGGAAAATTTCTGCTTTCTATTTTGGTTTTCTGAACATTTAGGTATATGCAGAGTTTTTACTATGGAGATCAACTTTTATAGTTAAGTTTGCGATTGTACTAACATCTGGTCCTGAATCAGGTTTTGTATGATACAAACGGCTTTCTAGAAAAGAACAGAGATCCACTTCCTTCTGATTCCATTCAACTGCTGTCCTCATGCACTTGTGAACTGCTGCAGTTGTTTTCCAAAATGATTAACCGGTATCAGAAGCAATCGAACTCTGTCCATGCAGGAGCTCTGGACTCACAAAAGCAGAGTGTTGGCACAAAGTTCAAGGTAGTATTGTAACCATACTTGAACAGTGTCTACATATTTAATATCTGGAAAGAAATAATTAAGTTATGAGATATCACATGATGATTGTGGATAATGACCTCGTAAGTACTGAGTAAATGGGCTTTAGGAGTATATACTGAGAAATAAGCAAAATACCATAATTTGACTGAAACAACTTTAACAGTTTTCTTGCTTTCTTTTAGGGTCAATTGTTTAAGTTGATGCATCAGTTAGAGAGCACGACACCACACTTCATTCGTTGTATAAAGCCGAATACTAAGCAACATCCTGGCATATTTGATGAAGACCTTGTTCTTCAACAGCTCAAGTGTTGTGGAGTTTTGGAAGTTGTTAGGATTTCAAGGGCTGGATATCCTACTCGAGTGACACATCAAGAGTTTGCCAGAAGGTAGTGGAAAAATCTCGTGCAGTTTTTAGATTATCTTTAGTATTGGGTTGACTTATGTTCTTGCATATGTTTAGGTATGGGTTTCTTCTTTCTGAGGTCAACACATCTCAGGACCCATTGAGCGTCTCAGTTTCTGTTTTGCAACAATTTAATATTCCTCCTGAAATGTACCAAGTTGGCTTCACCAAACTGTATCTTCGAACCGGGCAGGTATGTTTAAGTAATTTCATTCATTTACTTTCAAAACTGCAGTTGAGTGTATATGCAGACTACTTATTGTGTTAGAACACAAATGTGTCATGATTGAATTGGCATGAATGTTGATGTTCAGAAAGTTATCAACTGTTTGTTTTACAAAACGACTTGATTATTCCCGTGCTCTTGTTGGTTTTATAGATTGGTGCACTGGAGGACAAGAGAAAACAGGTTTTGCACGGAACTGTTGGGATTCAAAAATGCTTCCGTGGCCAAAAGGCTCGCAGTTGTTACCATGAGCTTAAGAATGGAGTAGCAACTATACAATCATGTAAGGACATGCTATTAATATTAGTTTAATTTGGATTAAAAGTAGGATGCTGATTCTATGCTTTATGCACATTTTTTTTCATTCCTTTGCAGAATTTTCTAGTAATGTTTTGCATAAAATCCTTGTTGATACTAATCCAAAAAAACAAAACTCGGTGCTGTTTGACTTCTAATTTTTCAAATCCAATTCTTTGATGACCTTATTGATACATATTCAGTTAAGAGCTTTATACATCTAAATCGATGGCTCAAATAGTCAAATACTTGTTACGAGTGATTGTTCATAACCTTGGCTATTGTTTGTATCCAAACCTTAATTGCTAGCTTGGTTATATTGTAGTTGTTCGGGGAGAAATTGAGAGAAGGAAATATGGTGTTATGGTGAAGTCATCCATGACTATTTCTTCTGAAAAGATTGAGGAGATTCAGGCAGTCATAGTACTACAATCTGGTTAGTGTCTTCTCTATATTGTCTAGTTTACCTCGGGAGGTGCATTACTTATGATTTTCTTACTATTAATTTCGTTTTAATGTAGTTGTTCGTGGGTGGCTGGTTCGAAGGCAAATTAGAGGCACAGATAAGTTTAAGATATATCCCGAAAATGCAAGATCTAGGCGTAGGTCACGTACGAAGATGGCCGAAGTAAAGGTAATTTACTATGTACATTTTCAATTTAGAATAATTTACTAAACTCCGAGTAAGAGTTGTGTCAATTTTTAGATCAATTCCAACTCATTAATCTGTACCATCATTGAGACACCTAACTATATGGAGGTGTTTGGTATGAAGAAACCATAGATTTCTGGGTACACCTAAGTATAGCAGAGTTTAAGGCCCTAGCTTTGATGTGACAATTGAAAGTTATTTAAAATTCTCAATACTGATTCATATCCATAATTGGTTGGTCTATAAAAGCGGATCAAACAAGAGTTCCTTATTTAAAAGGGGAGACAGATTTATGATTTAGAGTTTCAACCACTTCTTTATGCAATTAATCAAATTTGTGTTTCTGGAACTTTGCATGTCAAATAAATTAAATTGGAGTAATGCTCATATTTGTTCATTATGATGTAATCATGGATCAGAATTCAGAATGCTAAACACTTTTGCCTGAGTAATTTTACGATTTAATTGGTTGAGTTTACCTTTTGGATGAGTTTTTCTTATGGATATAGAATGTTGAGCATCATGATTTTTATGAAAGCTCTCAATCACTCAAGATAATAATTGTTGTATTTTTTATTGGTGTAGCAGGATATGTCACAGAACCAGCCTTCTGCTTTAGCAGAACTCGAAAAGCGAGTTATCAAGGCTGAAGCAACTGCTGAGCAAAAGGAAGAGGAAAATGCTAAATTGAGGGAACAACTAAAACAATTTGAGGGAAGGTGGATTGAGTATGAGACAAAGATGAAAACAATGGAAGAAATGTGGCAAAAACAGATGGCGTCTTTGCAAGTAAGTTTTTACTCAATCATTGACGTACTTCCGATTTTCAACAAACTTAATTTGCTGTGGCTTCCTTGAACTAATGGGCTGGTTTCATATCAAGAGGAATCTTGTTCAAGAATTAACAGAGGAACTGTTGTAATGAGCTGGTTTCATATTACGATTAATCTCGTTTAATGATTAATAAGTAAAAGCTGAAGCTAATAAAAGTAGTTTGTTGTTTGTGTTGATTTCCTGTGTCACTATGAGTTTGTGGCAATCTTATTTATTAGATAAGTTCAATGCTTAAGGGTTTTAAGTCTAACTTCAAAATTATATAGAAGATTAAAATTGCAATTTCAATGCAGATGAGTCTTGCTGCTGCTAGAAAGAGCCTTGCTTCTGAGAATGGCTCTAGTCAGCCTGTACGGTATGATGTTGCATCGCCTCTTTGCTATGATTCTGAAGATAATACTTCCATAGGATCCCGAACACCCGGGGCCCGAACACCCGCCCCAAGCACGCCTATGAAGTATTCTAGTAGTTTTTCAGTTGGAGCAGGGAGGGCGGCTAATGGTACTTCCATAGGATCCCTAACACCCGGCCCGAGCACGCCTATGAAGTATTCTAGTAGTCTTTCAGTTGGAGCAGGGAGGGGGGCTAATGGTACTTTGAATTCTTCCGTAAGCACTCTGATGAAGGAATTTGATCACCGCAGACATACATTTGATGATGATGCCAGAACACTGCTTGAGGTTAGATCATCGCAATCTGGTAACACGAATTCCATTGAAGAATATCGGAAACTTAAACATAGGTTTGAGGCATGGAAGAAAGAATACAAGGTTAGATTAAAGGAGACAAAAGTGAGACTTCATAAATTAGGGAACTCGGAAGTTGAAAAAAGTCGGCGGACATGGTGGGGAAAAATAAGTTCAATAGCACTCTAGCATTTGGTTTTCAAATGCTGTCTTTACTGAAATGTATAAAAGCTGAAAATTAAGCAAAAATGTCAAAGTGATTATTGTCATATACTGTGTCCTTTTGAGGACCTGTTTCTTCCATAAACACATTTTACTGTTGTACTAATTGGTAGAAGGGAAAGGAATTGTATCTCTACCAAATTTGTTACATGGTGGAAGTTGTGCATATAGTTGTATAGTCTTGTAGGATTGCATAGCTGTATTCAGTAGTATATTGTTTGATATCTTCAACTCTTCAATGTAAGTAAAAAAATTCATGTTCTTTAGTGTTTATAGTATGTCTATGACTACATTTCATTCAATTTTGGTTAAATAGATAAAAGTTCAATTTAATACATGATTTCAAAATATAGTGTTTATACTTCTTTATGAGATATATTGCTTCACATTTAGGGTTTATTTGCAAGTTAATTTTTAAAGGATAACAGAGAGAAGAGAAATGTTTGAGAGTCCGGAAATACACTTGTGGGATGACTCTGAAGCTCTTCATTTCTTTTTTTCCAAAACTCAACTTGCAAACAGACCTTACAATAGTAAAGATATGTAACAATGTAGAAAACTAGTGAGAACCATTGGTTTGAACAAATAAAACTACCAACAAGTGTAACACTAAATATGACACATCATATTATAATCTACATATAAATCACAATTGCTCATCATATTTAAGAACCAGGCACAAACTTGGTGGCATAAACCCATGCATTATTAGCCACAGGGTTATGAAGGTGGTCCAAAAGATTCTCTAATGGGCCTTTTCCAGTAACAATGGCTTGAACAAAGAAACCAAACATGGAGAACATAGCCAACCTTCCATTCTTGATCTCTTTCACCTTGAGCTCAGCAAAAGTAACAGGATCATCAGCAAGCCCAAGAGGGTCAAAGTACTGACCCCCAGGGTAAAGGTTATTACCCTCTCCAACCCCATCAAGCCCATTGATTCTAAAGCCTTCAACAAGGCCCATCAGAACAACTTGGAAGCCCAACACTGCTAGAATGCTTTGTGCATGGACAAGGTTTGGGTTCCCCAAATAGTCAAGCCCACCTTCTGAGAATATCTGGGCCCCAGCTTTGAACCAAACTGGTTCCTTGAAGTCCACTCTGAGCCATTTCTCAAGTACTTCTGGTGTGATGCTTCCTAGTGCTCCAAGCATGGCCCAACGCCCATGGATCACCTTTTTCACATACATAACAATTTAATCTCACTATGACAAATTAAGTACAACAAATTATAGATGCCCAATAATTTAAGTTTAAGGTATAAGTAGTGTAGTTTATCAAATTATGGGTAGATATAATATGCTTGCTCACTTTAAAGGCAACTCAATATAAGCACTAACTACCAACAAAATGTTGGTCTAATGATGTAAAGCTCTACTGGATCCCCAAGGTCAAATGTTCGATCCCTAACAGCAACACTTGTTAAGATGGACAACCATAAATCCCAAAAGAGATTAGCTCCTTACCCAAAAAGGTGATTATATACTTTTAGTAGTACTGACAAAAATATAAGGACTAACTACAAAATTTAAGTGATCCTAGATCATGAATTTTGTTTGTTCATTAAATATATGCACCATCCAATCTAATTAAGAAAAATATATATATGCTGACCGTATATGAGTTTTATATATTGTTATTTCATCATTTACCATTGATATTTAATTATTATTGACTTTTAAAAAAAAAATTAAATGAATGGTGGATGATAGAATACATGTGTATAAATCTTTATAGTATCGGTGCATAGATTTTACATTATTTGTAGAAGTAAAATTTGTTAAGAGATAGAAATCTATTGATATGAAACAATTGAAACATATATGTCTTTAATTATTTTTATACTAAAGAAAGATTGATGAATGATTATCAATGAAAAGCAGAAAAGTTTTGCAATTTGGTTTTTGATGACTGAAATGTTTTGATAAGAAATTCAAAAGGAAAAGCATTATGTTGTAGTCTTGTTATACCTCAAGGGCCCTATTCTTGGCAAATGCTTCAGGGTCAGCAGATAAACCAGCAGTGTCCCATCCATAATCTCCAGGGAATTCTCCAGTCAAATATGATGGTGTCTGAGCTGAAAAGGGTCCCAAGTATTTCACTCTTTCTGGTCCATACCACAAATCATTGCTCTGCTTTGTTCACAAAACACAATAGCACTATATTAGTCACATTACCACTAACTATATAGACATACTATATAAATTAACCACTTAAAAATGTCATATGTATATTCTCATATCAATTATATCTTTTGTCTACTAAAAATGCCACATATGCCCTATTTGTTTTATCAACAGTATATGAGAATATAGTATCTTCTTATATAAGAAGATAATTTATCTCCTTCATCTAATAAAAATATGGAATGTGTACTATTTTGTTTAGTTTTAGAAATATTTTTTTGTAGAAAATGATTAAATAAGACTTATGTTATTATTTTAATGACCGAATGAAATAACTTATCTTCTTATGTCAAGAGATACTTTATTCTCATAGTATATCTATTTTTTCATTAAAATGTTGCTCACTTATCAACCTATTATTATTATTATAGATAGACAAGACTTAACTTATCTCCTTATATCATGACATATTTTACACTGAATTATGTGAAATGTAATCTTAATCATTCATATGAAGATGTAATGGTAAAGATTTTAATAACTTATATATATATGCAACTCTCTAAATATAAAGTATATATGTGTATAGGGAGTACCATGATGTATTTGCTAGTTCCCATAGAGACAACATTCCTTAGAGGGTTGGAGTTGGTAACCCTGCTTTGGGCAAAGAAAGGGGTTTGTTTAACAATGCTAGAATTTGTTGTGGCTGCCATTAATGTTGTTGCCATAACTTCCAAGTTTTCAGGAGCTACAAATGAACTTGAAACCTGAATTTTCTTAAATAGAAAATAATAATGATTTGTAGAAGTGTGCATGAAGGAAGGTTGAGAGTAACATGATATATAGGGAAAGAGAAAGAGAATGATAGGAATGTGTGGCTATGAATACAAGAGTGTGATAGTTGGTGTGGTTTGGAACAACCAATGAGAAGGCTTTATTGGATTTTATGTATCTCCAACTCATCTTTCTATCCACATTTTATCTTTGCCAATAAACATCCATTATTTATTTAATTAATAAGCAATCATTATAAACTTTTGATTAAATTATACAAATAACATCTCTTTTTTATATCTATATTCACCCTTCTTATTTATATAAATAAGAAGTACTAACTGTCCTACGTGATAAATAAGCATAAAATTTTAAATAAAAAATAACTTACAAGTGTCATGGAAACAAGTTCAAACAATATAAGATAAAACATTTTTGCATTAATAATTATAAGGAGATATTACTTAAATTATCCAAAAATAATAAAAAAATATTATTTCATATATTATTTGAACTTGTATCTATAATATATTATATTTTGTTTAATTTAATTACATTTATGAGTTTTATTTTTTAAAAGATTATATCTAACCCTCATTTGTGACTTAGAGACGGGGAAAATAAAATGTTTCATAAATATGCAATAATACGAAGTGCTATAACATACTCTTAGTTTAGAGAGGTGATGCTATTATATATGTTCGTATTCCCAAAATTACTCTCTCTGGTCTAGAGGGATGTGGATTTGTTGTTCTCGACTATGTCCTCAACTACATCATGGTCAATTAAAATAAAGTAAAATTGATAAAATTATAAATATTTAATTTTTTAACTGATGTGATATAATATGATTGATTTGGGACAACAGATCCTTGTTCAGTCCGGAGAGTATATGATATACCAAAGATCTCAGCCATGGATAAATAAAAAAAGTGATTGCACTACTCACTTTCTTTACGAACATGGTGATTGGTTTTTCAAGAGATTTATCTTCCTTTAATTAATAGCATCTATGTTTCTATGTAATTTAATTTAATGATTGCGTTCTTAAATTTATATGAGGCCAGAAGATTTTCAGTGGCTATCAGCACTTCAATATTAAATGTTTGAATAGCTGTTTGTCTTTGCACCTTTTATTATTTCCAGCAGAATCGTTAATTGAAGAAAAAAAAAGGAAATTTAATTGGAATAATAATTGAGACTTGATGGCCATATAAATCAAGTATATATGGTCTGATAATTTGACAAATTGTATTATTTGCAATTAATATTTAAAAATTAAGAAGAAACTTCATGAATTCCTAGTATACGTGGATGATACCCTTCACCTAAACCTGATCCCACGATATTTGGCACTTCATATGCTATGAGTTATGAATGATTAGAAAAATACTTAATAATATTAGTTTTTAATTAAAATGTATTTATTTCAATCAATCACTTGAGTTGGACAAAAGATGTGATCCCCATCTAAATAATATGTTGTCCCAAATAATATCCTGGGTAAATGATATTGAATCAAAAATAGAAAAAATAAAAAATATTAATTTTTCTAATTAATATGACATGTTTTTATTAGTCTGTGATATGATTTGAGACATAATTGGAGACAACAAATTCTTGTCCACCTAAACATACTATGATTGAAAATGATCTTTGTCTCACATGAAAATGATCCTTTGCTTCATTTCAGATTTTAGGTTTGTGTATGTGTTCAATTTTTCAACTCAATGCTTTCAGATACATGTATATCATGCTTGAAGCAAAAACTAGAAGCCCAAATAGTGGGTGGGAACTGGTTAATTACGTAGAATATTATGAAAGTTCTAGAATTCTAGACATGCCAGATGTCCTTTCATTTATCGTGTAATTTATTCAATATTATAAGATGTAATGTTGTTTGGATATACTTATTAGTAATTATTATATTATAAGCCATGATATAATTTGTGGGAGTAATACTTATTAAAGAATTAAAGAATGATGTAAATATTTTAAAAAGGATTAATTTATCTATCATAATTAAGACAATGTTATGTTTTGTACAAAATATTTCATTTGCTCGTAACAAACAAGTTTCATTTATTAACTATTTCATATATGAAATTGTTCAATATTTTAGTGTCTGTAGTGATTATTGGATTATATTAACATAGTTGATGCGAAATTAAAATAAATGTTCATTCTACATGGATAAAGTATGAAATCATTGAAGATCTATTAAGAAGGTAAATAACAAAAAATATAAATACCTAATATTCGAGTTGATAATGAGTAACATTAATAGATAAGTTGGAAATCACACTTTCATGAGAGGGGATTCTGGGGTATTATATTACATAATTAGTTTTTTATAAATAAGAATATTCATTTTAATCTTTATAATTTGCTTTCAACTCTGATTTTCCTTTACGTTTTGACATATGAATTTCACTTATTTTTGTACTTTTTCTACACTATAAAATCTCAAAATGGACCCTCTATATATCAAAGTTCTAATTGTGATTTGTGAATGTAGTAAAAAAATGTATTAAAAAGATATAAGAGGTGACAACCCAATTAGAGGTTACAAGAAATATCATTATATATAAGAAGTAAGATCAATGTACCATTATAATATTACCAAGACTCACACAATTGCAATATTATGACCATAATTATGATTGCAAAATATGAAATATTGTAAATGACTTGCAACAATTAATTATGATATCAAAGATTTGTTATTCCTTGAGTCACGGCTAAGCCGTTCTCTTTAAGACATTTTGAGGCACTGTCCAAAAATGTGCAATCATGATATCAATCACACCCCCCTCAGGATAAAACAACTTAGTTTTTTGTTTCGTATTCTCAATATATTGTAACAACCAATCTCGAAACACACACAATATGGTTATCAGTGTCAGTTCTCTAATAATCCACAATATTTCTACCACGTCAATTCTCAAATTTCTCATAAATATGACTATCAATGTCAATTCTCGTACCACGGAAATTAAGAGGGAGAAGGGAGCTGGAAATGAAAGTGCAAAGTGTCAAGATAGCACTATTAGCTTGCCTATGTTTTGATGAAGACAAAAGAATTAGAGAAAACTTAAAAATACCTCAACAAATCAACATGTCAAGGACTCAAGAGCTTCATGTCTAAACTAGAGTCTTAGATATGTGTCTTAGTTATTGAGTCTAGGTTAGGTAAACCTAGATGCAAATCTCACAAATTCTAAAAACTACCATATCATTTACATGAGACATGTCATCTAGAT
>NC_032027.1:2035415-2035860 GCF_001865875.1 Lupinus angustifolius
TTATATGTTCATGCATTAATCATACATGTTATTTGCGTATCTTAGGCATAACATAATGGTAAAACATGTATAGTTGATAAACATAACATATATGTAGTTTATCATTTAATTTCTTAGCTGAAAATATGCTAGTTAATTGATTAAGCAAGGTGTTAATCGATTAACATGAAATCATTTTTAATAGATAATTGAAAACATAATTCAGTTATTCTCAACAGCCCGTTAATCGATTAAAATGGCACTTAATCGATTAACTGGACGTTAAACAACTTTTCTATATAAACTGTGATTTTACACCATGCTTCATACATTCATTCATTCATTTTTAGAATTTCTAAGTTGCATATTTTCGTGCTCATTGTATGTCATATAGGCAGAGAGAATTGCATGTGAGAATAGTGAGAGATAGTATCATGCTTAGGGATTAAAATGTCATCCATTGCAT
>NC_032027.1:2035960-2044199 GCF_001865875.1 Lupinus angustifolius
TCATGATTCTGATCTTATACATATTCTTGATAATTTGTGAGATTTGTATAAGGTTTATAGTTTGTTCTTAATTGTAATATTTTTGCCATTTTGTGCTTCATAACACTCTATTTTTGTGTTGTTGTTTTTGTGACAAGGAATGTCGTATCTTGGTGTCGTACCACCAACGAGATACAGAGAGTCTTCACCAAGACTTGGAGGTCTTGAGTTTAGAACATACTCTTGGCTGGGGCTAGATTGTAGGAAAGATTTTCCTAGGCAATTAGTGTGGTCAAACCAATGTAGGGGTTTTGGGAATTCAAGAAGGTAACATCCAAGGTCTTGTAATTGGAAGTGTGTATGTAATATACATTTGTTTCAGTTTTAATGAAGAAAATCTCCCGAGATCGGAATGGGAGACTGGATGTAGTTTTGCAGTGGACCGCAAAATGAACCAGTATAAAAACCTTGTTGCAGGTTGTTTGATACCCTTATCTCTTTACTTTTTCAAGTTACTTTAATTGCATATTTTAGCTGATAATTTGAATATTATAATTCTGTCATATAAAGATCAATTTTGTTCAAATATATTTGTTGTATCATTTCTGTATAATCGGTGAGTGGTTGTGCAATCAAGCCATTCAACAACTGTCTTTTTTGTACTACTTAATCGATTAAGGCAGTTCTTTAATCGATTAAGGCAATTCTTTAATCGATTAAGGCAGTTCTTTAATCGATTAACTGTATGATTTTCCAAAATAGAGCTTTGGTGTGAGTAGCGGTATTTGGGAACTGTGACACCTATTCAACCCCCTTCTAGGTGTATTTTGTCACTGATATCTAACACGAAATACTTCAAGAGAGAGGGAGAGAAAAACATTGAGGAAATATCTCAACTAGTGTACTTTTTCTGAATGTGAAACACCTCTATTTATAAGCGAAGAGCCACAACGACCACTTCAATCCGACGACCTGGAAAAAATCTCATCTCAAATGGCCAAGATGAAGGCAAGCACCACATTGACCGGATCCATCTTTATCCCTTAGGCATGTGTTAATTTGGTCATCACATGTCCCAAGTCTGACCCCAGCTGGCGGTAGAGGTGGTGTGTGCGCATGTGGAGGAGTTTTAGTTGTGTGTCTTCGTCCACCATAGAACTTTGTGTTGAACTTATAAGAAAGAATGAAGAATGAAAATGAATGAAGATAGATGTAGATAAGAGAAGCATGTGTATATTGCTTTAATTGAGGAAGGAAAAGTATATTATAAAGAGAGAATAATAAAATGAAGAATTGTATGAGTTATATCATTGAAACAATACACTTGATATTTATAGCTACAAGCCAATTAACTGAACTTCTAGAAACAGAAAGTATTCTAACTATACAAGCAGTCTGGTTAATCGATTATGAAGTATGGTTAATTGATTATCGAATATTAATCGATTAACGAGTCTAGCAGGAAGAATTACATTTCTCTGAACACTTTGCACCCCTTTGGACATACTCCAAGAATGTAATTAATGCTTATAAACACTCTTAGAAGTTTTTTGTATTTCACACTACAAAAATCTCTCTTAGTTACAAGACAAAGTTATTTATAATATAAACCTGTTCGGCACTTTTGGAGCTAAGAATTGATGCTCTATTCCAAAACATTGACCGGAGGAACTAGCGCCACCATCAATGGCACGACCATGTCTGCTAGAAATAACATGCAACACCACCCATTATCCAAAACAAATGACACCACGCGTGAGTCACTATCTCAAATGAATCTCCAACAATGTGTCATGTTGCAACGTAACTACCTCAACATGGATAACTTAAGCCAACAATCATGCCATGCCAACAATGTAGCAACCTAATATACAAGTGATGGGACAAAAATTCAGGTTTTTGTCTTTCTTGAAATCTGGTCACTTTTTTTTAAAGTCTTGTCCCTTGGAAGATAGACTTTGGTATGGTACATGTGGTTGAAACTCAAATAATGATTAATTGTGTGAATTGATATGAAAGGTACCAATACATTTCATTTTCAATATTTGCCATTAATCTGCATAAGCAGCCTAACTGTGTAAAGTTCGGCCAAATTTTGATTGATCCTATTGCAATTTATATACTGTTATAGTAGCTTTTGAATTGTCTTAACTATATTTAACAATAGTGTCAAAAGCAACATGTAACGTTAGAACTGGATTCTTTTAAAATCTTACTTTCCCATACCAAGAAATAAGGTTAATACATCATCGAGAAAAATCAAAATTACAATTTTTCACAAAAATAAAGAATCAAAATTACAATCTTTCTAATCTGAATTAAGTCCATAACCAATATATGATTCTACTTGGACTATGAAATGACTACTTTTTTTATCATCAACCTAAGAGATTCAACTAGTGCACCTCAAATCATTCTCCAAAACTTTCTATTTCTCCAATTTCTAATCAAAGAATTGTGGAAGCTAGACTCTTGCTAACAAGTCCATTGTATATTATTTAAATTTATTTTTGGTTCAATGTAAGTGAGGAAAAGGGGAAGTAAGGGGAGTGATTATTATAACAATGCTATGTTTGTTCAATATTTTAGACGAGAAGGAAAATAAAACCTTAGAGTAAAAAACTACCACTCTCATATTGGGGTTTGTGGAGTGTAAAATAAAGTTTGTAACATACTTTAGTGATAAATTCATCCTTTCCACTTTCATTACAAACAAAAAGAGAGAAGAAAAATTCTTATTATTTTTCCTCTCTCCATGCTAGTTTAATCAAACCAAACTAAAGAAACTAGTTTACCTTCTCCCCTATCATCCTTTAAACCTCTCTCATCCCTTCACCTCCATTGAACCAAACATTATGTTAATATGTTTTTTGGTTTCTCAAAAATCTTCTCACCCAAAGATGAGAGAATAATCTCTCAATATATAGTCAGATTTCTAAGCAGAAATTCTTCCTAATAGTGTTATTTATTAATATGAATTCATGTATTGAAGTACCAACCTTATGGTTAAGTAACTCAAGTCCCACATATTGATAAACTCTTATATTTAAATATACCATTTCTAATATAAATTTTCTATCTTAATTCCTTAAAGTATTCTTAAAATATTGACTAGCATCCCTCAAATTATAATGGTAAAAGGTCAATTAAATTGTAGCAATAGTCAATTATGAATGTAATTTCTTGTTATTTAAACATTTTTATGAATTCTTCTAAAACAACTTAATAAAAAGCACACACACCATTTAAATTCAGATATAATTTCATGTGTTATTGTTTATAATTGATCAGAAAAATATTTAATTATTAAATTTTTAATTTAAATATAATTTTCCAACTAATCACAAATAGTAACACATAGAGTGACACATTTTATAATACATTCCATTTAAATCACATGTAGAATAAAAAAAAAAAAGACTGAAGTCAAAACATTAATTGCAAGGGTAACTTGATAGCTTTGAACAACGTTTTACACTGTGTGGCCTTAGAAGTTGAAAAGAACTAAAAGAAAATCTTCCATACAGCTCAGGCCAGTTATGTATAAAACATTTATTATCACTGTCACTCTATATATTATTTGTTGTAATTGATTGAAAAATATATATTTAAATTAAACAATCACAATTGATAGAATATACAGTGATAGAAATTATGAGACATAAAGATGTGTTTTGATATGACATGGCATGAATATGGGTACTATTGGTGCATGGCTAGAGGTGTTTACTGTAGCACGGTCTATGCTAGCGTCAGCTATGGACTTATGTGGCAATGTTGTATTGATTATACAGAATCACCCTCAATCTGTTCATGTGAACTGTGATCAAGATCATGAAGAAAAATACAATTACAAATTTAAGCAGATTTATCTTCCTATATATAATTGCATGTGTAGTAGTATCTTAATAATAATTTGTGGTACACATTGTTCGAGAAACCTTTAATTTTAAATTTATATGATGATGTGGATATATAATGCTGTCATTTATAGTTCATAGTTGACCCAATAATATGCAGCAAATATTTTAATTCAATGGTCCAAAATCAATCATTTTGTTAGGCAAAGGAGTAGTCGAATTACTAGTTTGCCCTTGGTACTTTATGCGCATTTTTAGCTGGAAGTTTTTGCATGCATTATATTATATTTTATTTTCTCACAGTCTATGCATGCATTATGCTTACGTGATTTACGGCAGAAATTTAAAAGAGATTAAAATTTATGTAGTATATAGTTTTTATACTATTATTATATTAATTATCATTCAATATTATCAAATATTTTTAATTGGATGCCATCTCGTGACAAATCCTATTTTATATATATATATACCCAAGAAAATCCTATTATATATATAACGGCAATCACTTTGTGTCCGTTGACACATTTTTATTTTTCAATATTAAATGTTTAATTTTTATATATTTTATTTTAGAGAATTATATTACTTTTTATTGAGTATAGATAATATTATAATTTATGTAATAGAAAAATATGATAATGAATTGTGATATTACTAAAACTTATATTAAAAATTGCATTGGTGATTTAATATTTTTTTGTGTATGTAACTTACTCTAACTTATATTAATATTTATTTTATTATGTGAGAAAATATTATAGTACTAGTTAATTAGAAGGGTAAATAGATAAAAGAAAATTGTTTTATATGTAAGTAGTTATAAGATATTTTGACTTTATATATAAAATAAAATTATATATATGTGTGCACTTGTCTCATTTTATCTAAGTTGATCAAATAGTTACATTTATTACTTTATTTTTTTAGGAAGATTATGTTATAAAGCAATTAGTAATTACTAGCAGGGTTGATTTCGATCAAATAGAATTTTTTTTATCACTTTTAATTATGAATTTAAAGAGATCACAAATTAATCACTTTCAAGTTTCAAACTTTCAATGTTGATTTTAAAAATTAAGATCCCAAATTAAAGCTTTCATTTACTTTCAAAATTAACATAAATGAGTAAATTACACCAATATCTATGAGTTTTAGTAAAATTATACAAAATACTCTTAATTTTTATATATATATTATACTCATTATGTCTATGGAGGGAATTAGTTTAACATTTCAAACAAAAAACACGATGAATATAATTAACTTAAATTGTAAGGGTTGTTGGTTTCAGTTATTCTTAATTAATTGACTATACATTAATCATGATAAATTGATTATTTATAAATTTGTATATATAATTTGTTTGTGAAATAACCCTTCTCTTCTATATATTTAAATAACATACTCAAAAAATGACATTTGTAGTGAGAGCCTCTAGTGTATAGTCCATGACGTAGCAATAGTGTATGGATCGATGTTGATAAATTTTCTTTAGATAAAGACACGTCTCTTAATCAATAAATAAACAAAGGATTGAGAAGATGGTGCTGAAACCCATTGACTTAATCATATTATTACTTAGATTTCCTCTTCAATCTCTACTTTCTACTATTTATATACGTTTTCTCACTCATTATTCCACACCTACCAAAGCCTTCATTTCCTTCAATATTCCCTATTCTTTTTTCTCTCTCTTTCTAATATTATTGTGAGGCACAAATTATACAATCATTCCATTAGAGGCATAGAGAGAACTATACTTTAATTTGTGAAATTGTTCATGATCATGACCAAGTCTAATTCTTCTAGTGAAAGGAATGGATTGAAGAAAGGTCCTTGGACTCCAGAGGAAGATCAGAAACTCACAGATTACATTCAGAAACATGGACATGGGAAATGGCGTATCCTTCCAAAAAATGCAGGTATATAAATATTTTTTTTGTATAACTAAGTGTATTCCTACGATCTATATGTAAGAAACTAATCTCTATTGAGTGTGTGATTGTCCTCTCAACAAGTGTTTCTCCCAAAAATCGAACATTTAACTGTTGACATACTTTGATAATTGGAGATCTAGTAAGACATTAGACCACTAGATGCATAGTTGATCTATATAAATATTTTATACTAACTATTTCTTGCCCTTAACAATGCTAAATTTATAGAAGGGATTTCAAAATTTTAATCATAAAGTACAATATTGTAGTTTGGTAATTTGGTTTATGTAAATTCATTCATGAATTTTCCGCTTTTTATGACATGTACACATATTCTTCCTTATGTTTAAAGTGATTATATACATTTATATAATTGTTTAATCACTTTAGTAATTTTATTTTTACACAAAATGATAGGACTAAAAAGATGTGGAAAGAGTTGTAGGCTTCGTTGGGCTAACTACTTGAGGCCTGATATAAAGAGAGGGAAATTCTCATTAGAAGAAGAAGAAACCATCATCCACTTACATAGTATGATGGGAAACAAGTAAGTGATAAAGCTAATAAGTTTCATCTCAATCACCCACCCCATATTGTTTTTTCATTATTCTACATTAATTTATGTGAATAAAAAGTATAATTAAATGAGGATTAGAAATTAAATCTCATGATTGATTTAGATGTTACATATATGTTTGTTTTTCCTTAAGTGAAGTCCATAATTCAAATCATGTATATGAAAAAACTTCATGAGAGAATTAAATCCAACATGCTATGGATATTTTGATTCAAGCAGGATAATATTATTCCCACAAAAGATATTGTGCTCTATGGATAAAATATATATTATATTAAATACTAGGCGACACAAACAATTAGGAATAGAGAAGGTAAATATGCTTGAATTTCTTAAATATAATTTATCTTTGCTATTTTCCCAACTCAATCAAAAATACCACATTATCTCTCTTGTCACTTTACAAAAATTCACCTCTATAGTTAATAACTATTTTGGTTCCATCTTTCCTATCTAAAGCAAATAAAATAAAATGGATTGTATGAAAAAAAAAGAGAATATTATCTTAAAGGAGAGTCTGTTTGAATTTGCATATATAATATGAAAAGTCGCCAACTAATCCATCGATTTCCAAAGCATTAAAATAGATTTTATAGCTAGAATGCTAGCTTGGCAACTATGCATAGTCAATGATATATAACTAATACCAAACTATACTTAGCTTATGTCATTTTGTAGCATAGAAGTTATTGCCATAATCTAAATGAAAATTTTCTAACATGATTAATTAGATGGTCTACAATTGCTGCAAACTTGCCTGGAAGAACAGATAATGAGATTAAGAATTATTGGAATACCCGCATCAAGAAAAATCTATTGAAGATGGGAATAGATCCAGTGACTCACACACCAAGCCTTGAGGTTCTTCAACTTTCATCTATTCTCAGCTCTTTATACACTTCACCCCAATTGAATTATCCTAGTCTTTTTGGGATGAGTGGTAGTATGGTAAATAACCAAAGCCAAATGCTAAATTTGCTCACAACTTTTATATCAAGTCAAAGTAGAAACCAAAATGTTATGAATAATAATAATATTTTGCATCAAAACCAAATTGGTATAAGTACTACTAGCCCTATATTGCAAAACCAACCTCAATGTTCTCAATCAATGCAACTTAACTCTATTCAAGCCTTCCAATCCAACCAACTTCAAGTCCAAGTTCAAGAAAATCACCAAAATAATACTACTATGCCAAATTTGTGGCAATATTATGGAGGTTATATTTCAGATCAACAAGAGGCACAATCATCATCAACTATGCAAAGTTTCTCTTTGCCTAAGTTCAACTCTAGTGTCAACAATATCTTGGAAAATCAGATTTTATCATGCACCAATGAAATAATGCCAAATTTCAACTTAAACTCAGTGCTATCTTCCACACTTTCTTATTCTTCCCCTGGTACTTTGAATTCATCATCTTCAACTGAAGATGAAAGGGATACCTATAATAGTAACATGTTGATGTATAATATCTCAAATGGCTTCAATGATTCTGGACTTATGTGATTGAAGTGGGTGCATGTTTGTGCTGTAATTTGAAGATTTACCAATGCTTATTAAAAAAAATATTATATTAAAAAATGTTATTTCTACAGCTTGTTTTTATATCTAATATAGATACTTATTCCAAATCGAACGGGATTTATATGTATGAATTTTATTTAGAAGTAAATTAATAATGATTAACATAAATGATAGATAAGTAAATTAATAATGATTAACATAAATGGTAGATAATGTTGGGTTGTTTGGGTTGTTACTCAACACCAAAACCAGAAGAAAAGAAAGAAGATTCAGAAGATGAGAGGATTAGAGTTAGGAAGAAGAGAATTCTAACAATGAATATTCATCAATCTCATTCAAAAGCAAATTGAAACTTT
>NC_032027.1:2044299-2044639 GCF_001865875.1 Lupinus angustifolius
ACATTCCCTTCTGCTACTGATTCTGAGAATTCATTTGTATCCTCATCAATTCTGGTCACAGACTCAACTTCAGGAACCAGTTTCTTTAGACTTGTTTGCATTTGTCTCCAATTCCACTTCTCATTTTCAAGCACCAACACGCTGATCACTACTCTGTCAGTGATAGGACCTAGGAGTTTGTAGGCACCATTTGAGTGATACCCTATTAAGATCAATGCTTCACTTTTGTCCTGCAACTTGGTTCTTTTCTGATCTGGTATATGATTATAGACCAATGATCCAAACACCTTGAGATGACTTACTGTTGGTTTTCTTCCACACCAAGCTTCAATAGGCACCA
>NC_032027.1:2044739-2077139 GCF_001865875.1 Lupinus angustifolius
TCAGGATATACACTGATGTTGCCACTGCCTCTGCCCATAGCTTTTGAGGTAGATCTTTTGTCCTAATCAGACTTTTGGCCATGTTCATAATTGTCCTATTTCTTTTTCTCCTCTCTGCAAGACCATTGAGTTGCGGTGTGTATGGTGGAGTGATTTCATGCTGAATTCCATGATCTCTGCAGTATGCTTCAAACTCATTTGAAGTGAATTCCCCTCCTCCATCTGTTTTCAAGACCTTCAATTGTTTTCCACTTTCCTTTTCTGCAACAGCTTTGAAGTTCTTGAATGAGGTAAATGCTTCACCTTTTGTCCTCAACACATCCACCCAAGTCATCCTGCTAAATTCATCTACAAAAATGATAAAGTACTTGCTGCCTGAAAGTGAAGGAGTTTCAAAAGGGCCACATACATCAGAATAAACTACTTCCAAGACTGATTTAGAGGTCATCATTTTTTCAGTCTTGAAAGAGTTTCTTGCTTGCTTTCCAATCAGACATACCTCACATATTTTCTCTGGTAGTGTTGTTATTGGAAGACCATAAACCATTTGTTTGATCCCTAGTTGATGCAAGCTTTTGAAGTTTAGGTGCCCCAATCTTGAGTGCCAAATCCAACTCTCATCTCTAGTCTCAACTGTGCTCATGCATTGAACTTCTGCTGCATTGAAACTCACTTGAAATGTTCTATTCTTGGAAGCTTTAGTTCTCAAAATTACCCTTCCATCAGAATCAAACAGTTCAAGTTGGCTATTCTTCATCAGGACAGAGAATCCTTTCTCAATCAATTGACCTATACTCAGCAGATTGTACTTTATCTTTGGCACATAGAGTACATTTGATACTATTGCTTTTGATTCATTCTCCCTCATGATCACAACACTGCCTGCTCCTTCTGCTGATAGAGAACTATCATCTGCAAATTTGACTCTGCTTTTCTTTGTTGAATCAAAGTCTTTCAACCACTCTTTATGGTTTGTCATGTGATTTGAGCACCCTGAATCCAAGTACCAAAGTTCAGAGTGTGATCTTGTTGCAGCATCTGTGACCATTAGATTCAATGGTTCTGAATCTGAGTCTTCTTGAGTTGTGAGTGCCTCCTCCTTGTGCCTAAATTGCTTGTTCTTCTCATTGCCACATTCATAAGAGTAGTGGCCTAGCTTGTGACAGTTGAAGCACTCTACCTTGCTCTTATCAAACTTCTTCTGATTGAACTTTGATCTTCCTCTTTTGTCAGAGGATTCAGACCAATCTTGGCTAGCTTTCCTTCTGCTGAGGTTTTGTTTCCCTTTCCACTTCTTATCCTTTCTTCTTTCATCATCCTTGTGAGTTGCTTTTAGAGCTTGTTCTGCTTTCTTCATTGGATTTCTCTCAATCAGCCTCAACTCATGTGCTTCCAGGGAGCTTTGCAATTCTTCTATCTTCATGAGAGTGACATCTTTTGACTCTTCAATGGCCACAACTATGAAATCAAATCTTGGAAGCAAGGATCTCATTATTTTCTCAATAACCATTGTATCTGTTATTGCCTCACCATACCCCTTCATCTGGTTGGTTATTGTGAGGATCTTGGTGAAGTATTCACCAACCTTGTCACCCTCCTCCATGTGCAACAGCTCATATTGCTTCCTTAGTGATTGAAGTTTGACTTTCTTGATCTTATCCCCTCCAGCATGACTTGTCACCAATATGTCCCATGCTTCTTTGACTGTCATGGCATTTTGTATCTTCTCGCCAATATGTCCCATGCTTCTTTGGCTGTCATGGCATTTTGTATCTTCTCAAAGTGAACATCATCCACACATTGGTGGATCAGAAACAAAGCCTTGTTATCTTTCTTTTGTGCTTCTGATTGATCTAGTGACAAGACTCCATCTTGTACAACCTCAATGACTTCTTGATACCGAAACAAAACCTTCATCTGAGTTTGCCATCTATCCCAATTCTTGTTGGTAAGGATTGGAAGCCCCATTGCTTGAAGATTGTTGCTGTTTCCACTCATCCTTCAATTCTTTCACTGTTCTGCTTCTGTCAAGCTTCTTCTTCAACCAGCTGATTCACACACGGCTTTCTCAACTCCCTTTCCACCAGGTCAGCTTCTGCAATTCGAATCCCACAGGACCTTGATTTGCCTTTGCTCTGAATACCAATTTGTTGGGTTGTTTGGGTTGTTACTCAACACCAAAACCAGAAGAAAAGAAAGAAGATTCAGAAGATGAGAGGATTAGAGTTAGGAAGAAGAGAATTCTAACAATGAATATTCATCAATCTCATTCAAAAGCAAATTGAAACTTTCCTTATATAGTAAACCTGCCATAACAGAAATTCAAACAGATTTCCCAAAATGGCAAGTTTCAACTACCAACAACAAAAACAATCCTAATCAATTACAACTTGAATTAAAACTATTTTATCTCAACAGATAATACACTAATAGTGTAAAACTTATTATACATAATGTGAAATATATTTTTTTCTCTATGTATACTATTTCCGGTCCTTTTCATAAACCATGCACTTTGGGTAGTTTCACATGTATTAAAGAAGACAGGAAAATCATTAAATTTGTTAATAATTATTATAGTTTACTAAAATTTCTTAAAACTAAATTATTTTCTCTTTTTACTAAAACTATTTGAATAACTAATTTTATTTATTGGCATAAAACTTTCAAAATAATCTTATAAATAGAATCAAGATAAAAGCTCAAGATCATCTTATAAAAATGATAGAATAAAAACAATTATTAGAAGGATTAGTCCTTATTAACTAATGTTAGAGGGTATCTCTCACCAATTGGACAAGATATTAATCTGCAAACAAAACAAAAATTGAATAATAACTCATCAAATTAAATGAGGATACACTTCAAACTAGAAGAACAAACTCATTTCAAAGCAGATGAATTCAACTCTTCAATATGCCCCCAGCAAAATTATCCACAAAATCTAACAAGGAATTCTATTGGTGATTCAATTTTTTTATCATATTCTTTAGTTTATGATAAATTCTACCCATTGTGCCTCATAAAATGAACTAGACGGTTGATGGGGAATCACATTAATCTAACGTTAAATCAAAATGACTTATTCTACCAACGCCTTAGTCTAATTGTGTAAGGCTTTCCTAGATTCTAATAAAATCAAAATCCAATTTATGTGTAAGATATTTCTTAAGAGGATAATCGCACACCCAAAATGGATTTGTTCTTACTCATAGGATAAGTGGATACCCTTGATAGTATAAAATAAAGATTAAAATTTTCCAACATTAATAAATTAATTTAAAAAAAAGTTATAAGGTGATTTGATTAAGGAGACGAAATTGATTGAATGATATTAAGGGTTCGAGTGTCATTCTCATAATAAATACTAACATACTGTTTTATAAAAAAAAGGTGGATAAGCTCCCGTATATAGTGTATATATTATTTATTAAAACTAATCCAAAGCAAAATTAGAAGCCGATAAATAACTCAAAAATTCACCAGAAATGATGTTTTGGATCATTACAATTTAGAATGATTTCATAAAGAATCAGATTTCAGATTCATTCATGAAATGAAATCCAACCAAATCGACATAATACATTTATATACTTATTATACATTTATATTTCATTAGAATATATAATCCAATGTTTTACGTTGTCCTCGGGATTTATTATCCCTTTTTCTCTCTTTTCAGAAATTCCCATGTTATCTTCTTTCAAAGTGCAACCCCTCTCTTCTGGTCTCTTTCTTTTCGTATATCATAAAAAATATATATAAACCCTTTTTCATTGGACGCAATGTAAGATTTTCCTTCGTTTTTTCATGCATGCATAGAATTGTGATCATGGACACCAAGACAATAAACAACAAATGCAAGAAGCATTCGTTGTTAATGTGCTTTAAACCCATTGTTCCCAAAGACAAATCCTTCAATCCTAATACAAAAAATGACCAAACAATAATCAACCAAGGTTGCACATATATTAGGGTTGAGGACAAGAATGGTGACATGTTGCCGGAATTATCCTCGGCGTATGGTGGCCGGAGAGAAAATAGTAAAGATATATGGCGGGCCTTGAAGGGGGCTTTAAAGCTGGCATCACTGGTTAGTTTTTATGTCCAAATAGTTAAGATTTCTATGTTATTTTGTTATTGTATTTTGTCATACTCTTAACGATGAACATATAAATATATATTGTTTGAATTGAGAACATGAGAAGATCATAATTGTATAATATATTTATAATATTGATTAGAATGACTTAATTAATAACCTAATAATCTTGACTTCATCTACCATACGTGTATGTTTGTCTATAGCCCTTAATTTCTTGTTTGATTTTTTGTGTTTATCCCTCTAACGTTTGTTCCTGTGCTAATTCTGCCCTTGTGTAAAGTTTATGTGAGATTCATTCCTTTTTTTTTTGTCATATTAGAATATATGAAAGTATTTTAGAATATATTCAAAGAATATTTTGATGATACATAGATGTAAAGATAATATAACATATTATAATTATGATATGTTAGATTTGTTTAGATTATCGTAGAAAATCTTTTAAGATTGAAATTACTTTCTTTTATCTTTTATGATTTATTTCCTTATCTAGTTAGAAGTTTAGTATTAATATAAGTAAGAGTTACTATTATGTAGTTTGTATTACATTAACATTATTTCATCATTCACAATACTATCATTACAATTTACTATTTTGATCATTTCATTCTCTCCTATACATCAATCTTATAATTTCAACATGGATGTTGATGTATGCAATTTTATCTCATAAATAAATCATTTTTAGAATTGTAGTATTTAAATTCATCATGACATAGGAATCATGTTAGAATTCAATTGTTTTTCAAAAGACATACATTTCATGATAAAATTATGGGTCTTATATAGTAATTCAAATTATTCATTGTTTAAACAAATTTTATGAACAAATTGCGGATATATAACCCTTTTTGGACATTGTTGCAGATGAAGAAGATAAATAACAAAAGGAAAGTAAAGAAATACAATTTGTCTAGACAAAACAGCATCTTAGACAATGGAACTTATGGTGTTGAAGATAGTAGTAGAATCTCAAAGTTTCAACGAACTAATTCAAACATTTCCTCTAGTTATGGTTCTTCATATGCATTCACATCTTCACCTTCTCTTACTTCAAGTAGTTCATCACGCACTGATCAAAGTTCTAGCTCTTTGGACTCCTCTCATGAAAATGAAACAAAGGTGACAAATCAAAAGCAATATAGTGTTAAAGATAATATAAGGAAAACATGTTATGGTTCATCATACATATCTATGTTTATGTTTTTTATTAGTCTATTCGTTTTGATTATGTGGGGTAAGGTTTTTGCTATACTTTATACTACAATTTGGTTCTATGTCATGCCTCCTAGTCCATGCAACGAGAGAGATCTTAGTAAAGAAAACCGGTTTGATTCGGTTCCGTATAACAAGGAAAATTTGTTGTAAACTAAGTTCAAATACAGTGAGTCCACAGTACAATTGTACATAATCATATACATAATGCGTTATAATGTAATATCTATATATTATTAGTGTAAATATTTATATAAAATTATTATATTATCCGTCGTTAATTTGTATTGTTTTTCTTTTACGGTTAATGATTAAATAAATTTAAGTTGTTTGAGAATTTCAACGCTTAATTAAATTCTTTACGTAAGAAACATGCACGTAAATTCTTTTTAACTAAAGTAACACCAAACTCACACCTTAGTTATTCCTCCATCAACCTTAACCTCATAGAATGAGAGACTCTAATGGAATGGTATTAAACAAATCTGTTTTCTCTAACAAAGCATATATGCCAAAGAATTGTGTAAGTAGATTATAAATATTTAATGTATCCAATAATATAATATCTATGTACTATAGAATGAGTGTATCATCTATCATTAATTTGTATTACTTTTGTTTAAGAGTTAATGATTATTGAAAATGAATAATTGATAATATAAAAAACTCTTATACTATCAGTGCATACATCTTTTTTTTCTATCAAATATTGCTTTAAGCATTCAAATAATATTGGTAAGTACTTAATTTATTCATTTTTCATTTAATTTTTTATTGATGTATATATTAAAGATGGTCCCCACTATAAAAGGTTGGAGTACCACATAGTGTCCTCCAGTGGCTGTTGTATGTAGCAGTTGCAGGATATATATCCCTCCCTAAGGGTGTGTCCTGTGGGTTTTATTTACTGGGAGTGTAGGACATGTATCAGACACATGTTGCTTTTATGTCTCCCTATTTTGTTTTGTTTTTGTTTTCCTTTTGGCTGGACCAACACAACTACCAGGTGATAGTGACTCTTTCATGCAACCAAAAACAACCCACTCTCTCTTCCACATTAATGCAACCGGCCTACTGTATAATATTAATCGGGACTGAGAACGATAGATATACATAGCCGTATTATCACAAGCAAAAATGTTGTTTTTATGATTTGAACTAGGCAAACAACTTTATTATTGAACTTCTACTATAATTACAATATGTATCTGTTCCTGCCTAGAGTGTGAGGGACAAATGTGTCTATTCAACATGGTAGGTGAGGGTAGAATTGTAAAATGAGAGGAGTGAGAGCAGAGAAAATCTCAGTTCAGATTGAGATCCAAATAATGATATGAAGGGTAGTGTGGTCCTTCTTTTAAGATTGTGTTATTAGTATGTGGATTGTAATAAAGGAATGGATCTTTTGTTATTTTTTTGAGGTACTAAAATGGACTTGTCCTTCAAAAGTTGCATAAAGCCAGAACCAACAGTTACTCTAACTACCCTATTCCTTTATGGCAATAATCTCTACAACCAAACCAATTTGTATTAGTTGTTTCACCTCTCTCCCTCATTAAACCAACCCTTTTTGCTGCTATGATTTCAGGGTGGATTCCTCTATATTTATGAAATATTAGTATGCTTATATGTCCTCCACATATTGATAACATTACTTTGGTGAAAGACTCTATATAGTACATGAGAGAGGTGATTGATTTTACACTTCTTATAAGGATGAAAATATCATTACTTTTATATATTAAGATAAACCTCTAATATCATACTATTTTTTCTTTTGTTTTTGGGACATAGATCACATATTTCGAATGATGTCTCATTACCTGTTTTGAGCCGATCAGAATGTTACGTTTTGTTTTAAAAAAATTCTTTTATTCATATGGCAATATCCTGGGACAAGGAATGAGACATCATTTGGGACATGTGATTCATGTCTCGAATGGTGTCTCATTCTCTATCCCGAGCCAATCAGAATGTTACTTTTTATTTTTAAAAAATTATTTCATTCATGTAAAAATATGTGTTTGGTTCATGATAGGAAATGAGACAACGTTAAAGACAAGTGACCTTTATCCCTATTTTTTTTCATGCATCTCTCGAGTGCTTAGGGTTTTCCATCACTTTGTGTGGGGTGTTTGATTTGTTTTATCATCTTTTGTTTTTATTTGTTCAAATCAAAATCCAAATGAATGCTTCCCTTCTTAGGCTATACCACTATAGTTGTCACATTAAATACCATACATAAATATAGGAGAAAACGACAAGTGGTTATATTTTAGATTTCAGATAAAAATGTGATTTTTTTCCCATTGTGATGATTAAGATTATTTAATAATAACATAAGGATAATCAAATATTCCCAAAATAATCAAATAATGACCATTTTGCTTATTTCTGATAAAATTTACCTCTGCATAATCTCCTTGATTATATTTACATTTGAGAAATAGTATATACAACAAATTAAAGTCCACTAATCATATTATGCCATTTATTGTGTAACAACTTCGAAGGGTATATATGCTTTTTCAGTAAGGAGTAAGAACAAGTACATGTAATAGGATAAGTTGTTAAATTAGTTAAGGAATTATGAAAAATGATAATATCTTTTTAATATTTCTAGGTTGAAATGACATTCAAGGTTTGAAGTTGCATGGAATGATGGAAGATATCCCAATGCTATTTTATTTTAGGAACAAAGAGATCCCAATGCTTTGAATAGATAGAGTGAAGAAGAGTTTTTTACCAATTTAGAAGAATGGAAGAAATAGAAGCCATCATTACAAGCCTATTCCTTAGGCAGATTCTCATAATTTTCGACCAAATCTCACTACATATGATTGTCTAAGCTCAATTTTCTAATTCTTTCCATACACATTAATTCTTTGTGTCAAATATTAAACATGCTGTCCATATTATTTTAATTATTTTTTCAAATAAAGTTTGGTCTCTATAATGGGTTTTTAAAAATCTTATTGGTCATGGTACCCTTTTTTTTGTTAATTATTATTTATATTGTAATAAAATTAAAATTCCGTAAGAAAATCTTTAGTTAATTAATAAATGTATAATAGTACCTATATAATATTGCAGAAATTCCATGCAAACATGTTTGCATATACATAGAATATTTAGCAAAACAAGGTAGTTTTTTGAAAATGAATAATGTAAAGCCTAATGATTTGTTACTAATTCAGTTAAAACTGACACTACAGTGCTAAGAAATTAAGGACTTTAGCTACCAACTAGCCATGGGGATTGGTGATAATTCCTTGAGTTTTATTTACATTGGTCCACACCTTCAAATAATAACACTTGTCACAACAACTAAAAATTCCACTCTAGTAAAAGAGAGCTTGCCTTTCGGCTCAACCCCGAAAAGATTAATTTCTTACCCAAAAAATAAAAATTAATATACTTAATAGCACAAAAAAGACATTATATCCAATTCTTAGCTTTCTCAAGTTAATACAAAATATTAACAAAGTAGCACACGTATTTGTTTTATGTTCTTTCACCATTTCACACAAACAGTTTCTGTTTTGCTTTGTTTCATTGAACTCTTCTCTCTATATATACCTCAAGTCCAAAGAAAAATTTCATTTTGTCACTACCCCATTTTCTCTGTGTGTGTCACTCTCTAAGAAAAGCCTTTCACTTTCTTTTATATTGCCTATTCACTTTTTCCTCCATGGCTACTTCACTTCTCTTCAAGGCCTTATCTAACCAAAACAGCAACCATGATAATGACCAGAACCTGAAAATGGAACCCCTTTATGATGAACCAAAGTGTCATGAAGTTGTAAGAAACAGTAGTAGAGGAAGGAAGGGCAATAATAATAATGGGAAGGGTCCAAAGAAGCAACCTCAGAGAGGGTTAGGTGTAGAAAAGTTAGAGCGTCTTAGAATGCAAGAGTCCTTGATGAAGATGAATGAAACATGTTCAAGAGTAGTTCCACTTATTCCAACTTTCACTAGTGTCCAAGACCACTTTAATAGTGTTCCAGTGAGGTATGGTGCACCAAACCATGTCCAAGGTGTGTTTCAGTGTCCTCCACAACAAGTGCTTAATGGAAATAATAGGAGTAAGGGTGTTGATGGAACAAGTTCTGGTTTTTCTGGTGTAGGGTTTGTGGTGCCTAATCAAGTTAATAGGGTGAGTTCTTATGGATATGGAGTTCCACTTTTGAGTCCTTTGGTTGGAACCCCTTTGGTCACTTCCAAAGAGCTCTCTTCAATGCCAAATGTGCATTTTGAGCCTCAAAGTTTTGATGTTTACCTCAACAAGGTACTACTCTCTTTATAATGTGCTTCATTTTCATTTCATGGTATAAATAAAAGTGATCTTTAATTTTTTTCATTCATATAGTCCAACTAATCATTAAGTTCATTAATGGCTTATCACTAAAAATGTTCTACTATTCCCCTTTCTGTTGATTGATGGTGAATAATTATGTTCATCATTGTTATCAGTAATTAATTCTTTTTAATGTTCAACAAGTCATGAAGTTTATTAATGGTTTGTCATTAAAGATGATTAATCATCCCACTTTTTTCCTCTTTCTGTTGATTTATGTTCAATAATTTTTTCATAGTTTGTTAAGTATCTATGATTCTATCTATGTAATATACATTGTCATTTGTCTCAGAAATCATGTTTCAACTTGTTTAATGTCAAATGATCATATATTACATTTCATTTACCTATGATATTTCTTAATAAAATTTCTTTGCTTGCCAAAAAAATGTAAAAGGATCATATTCAACAAGAGACATGGCCTAGTTGAAATTCTCTTTGACATGAAATGAATAATTGTGTTCATTGTTTTATAAGTGTTTATCTTTGTAAATATTATTAATTCTTTCACAAAGTAATCCCTTTTCAATGTTCTTCATTTCATTTCATGGTATAAGTATAAAGCAACCATAAATCATTATTTGTTAAGTATCTATGATTCTATTCAATAATTATAATATTGTTGCCATTTGTCTCAGAAATCACGTTTCAATGAGATCAATGTAAAAGGATTACATGCAAGAAGAGACATGACTTTTGAGATATGTCCAAATTATAATAGCCCTGATTTTCTTGGACTTGTTCCTCAATCTGCTTATGCTACAAACAACATTGATGAGGTAGATTCAACTTTCATAATTTAGTGATTTAAATTGCAGACAATATCACTTGTTCCAGCCGTATATTGCGGTTGAGTTGACTGTCACAACTTATCACACTATAATTAAGGTGTAACTTTGTGTCACAATGATGCAGCTGCATCAAGCAGTAACACAACTGCATTAGACCTCATCAGTCCACATTGAATTCAAAGATATTTTTAAATCATAAAATAGTTTACATAGTTGGAGTCGCAATTTAAAACAGTGTTTAATGTAATAGACCAATACTTAAAAAAAGTTCACACATTTTTAAGATTATAACTTTGTTTAGGAATTGATTTGGCGTTTTTTGTATAATGTTAGAGTGTGGAGATTATTGCAATTCACAGAAAGGGAAACTCAAGAGTTTTGATGGAATATGAGTTTTTGAAAGGAAAAGATGACATAGGCACTAGTTCCAAGGAGCTAGATTTGGCCACAAATATTGATGTTGCTGAAGCTTCTCCCATCATTGCTGTACCTTATGGAGATCCAGCTTCTACTTATATTGATTTATCTCTGAAGCTTTCTCACTAGAATCAGAAAGAGGGGCTCCTTTTTTGTTGTTTGGCTGCTCCAAAAGTACAGCTTTTCAGCTTAATTTCCTTTTGTAATTAGACTAATACCTACCCAAACAGTTTTTATGTATGCCCTACTTAGGAAAATCGCCCACTCTATAAATGTATCCATTATAAGATTATAACATTTAATCTTCTCTTATTTGATTCATACTCTTAGTTTATACTTTATAATATATATATATATATATATAGTAATATTTATAGAGAAAAAAATGTATGCACTAATTATATGAGTTTGATACAATCATCCATAATTCATATTTAGTCATTGTTGACTCTTCAAAAAAATAATTTAAATGAGTGATAGATGATATAGTACATAGATATTACACTCATATTTATAACATTTATATGGTAATGTGCATGTGATAAATTTGAAGTCAATTTTAAGAAGCCTAAACAAGAAAAAAACCTTCATAATTCTGGGGTCAAAATCCTAGGTACTGTTTAAGTGGTAATTCTTTGGAGGGTTCTCTATATTTTATATTTAATATATTTAGGAAAGGATTTCTGTTATAGAGTTAAGTTTGCATCTTTTATGTGCGTTTATGGGAATCAAGTAACACCTTTAGAGAGTGCTCCAAAAAATGTGAAAATGGATATTTTCTGGCACCTAATGCTATGGGCAAAAAAGCTGGAAAGTAAATTAAGAGGAAAATATGATAATTTCAAAACAATCTAAAAACATTATAAAAAGAAGCCTCAAACTTTCACTTCCTCAAAATCTTTTCTCCCATAAAAATATTTTGTTAAAACATCTTTCTATCTTAATCTATTTGACCAAACACATTAACTTATCCCAACAAACAGGTTTTTTAGTTAAAAAAATGGGATCTCACTCACAATAATATAGTGTTATATAATACTATGTTTTGTTTCAAGAAAGGGAAGGAAATGTTATATAGGAATAAGTATTTTTTACTGATACAGTGAGCTGAGCTGAAACTTTTAAATAATGTGACATTATAATATCGGGTGAGACAGGATTGGGAACACGTTGGGAGATGTGATCTACCTTTCCAAAAAAAATGTTAAAATCCCTAACAATCTATCTAAACCAAACACAAATTGCTTAACCAAAAAAAGCCATGCAAGTAGCTAGTAGTGAAGTGATGTTGGAGAGTAGTAATATTATATGCAGCACAGTCCAAAACTCCAGACCAGCCTATGTTTTGAGGCCAATGTCAGTACAACAAAGCTGGTTATGAGTGTCAGTACTACTAAGGATGTTGTGGCTTTTCTCTGCTGCTTTTTTTTTATTAAGTGCTTTTTCATATTGTCTTATAAGTGCCCAGATTTTTTCTTTTCTCAATTCCCTCTTCCTTGCTATATATTGTATTTTTGGTAATGTTGCTCAATGTTCACTTCTTCTCTTACTCACATTTCAAACATACACCCACACATTTATTCTTGAGGCACAAGATATTTATGAATTAAGATAGTAATTAACATCCAATACTTATGTCTAGTAAGGTGCATAAATTTTAAGGTTAGGTAGACTTCTGTTAAAGGTTCTGGCCAAATTCAATTATAATATTTTTTTAATGTAATATCTATGCACTTACGATGTAAATATTTATACACAGTCCATGTATCATCAACTATTTATTTGTATTGTATTTTATTTAAGAGTCAGTGATGATTGAAAATGAATGGTGAATAATGCAGTGTCAATGTAAAATCAGTATTTTTTTCTGAATTGGTAAAATAGTCATATATGAAAGTATTACAAAAAAAACATTTATATATGATTGAATTGGTAAATTGTCTTCCTTCAAGAATCTTTCTCAAGGGTTGGCCTTCTTATGCCTAATAGAATCACATCCCTCATCAAGAGCAAGATCCATTGATTACAATGCATCTTGAGAGCAAACTTTTGGATCTTGAAACTCATGAGTTAACCTAATTAACATGTATTGCTAAATGAATACACATCACTTATACTCATAGTTGTGTTAGTCCATGGTGATTGAAACATTGATATAGGAATGTCAATTAGAGAAAGTGGGTGATTTCCTAATGTCATTAAAATATATTGCCTAAGATTCATTAACAAATTTATCAAGAGAAAAAAAATGAGAAATTGGTTATGTGAATTGTTTAAATGTACTAAATATTTATCGAAATGTATTATTACATTCAAATAGAGATCTATATGTTGTATTTTTCACATTATGTATCTCTATGGATATTTGAACACTATCATCCTATTGTTTAGATGTAGAGTATATTAGGTGTGAAGTAAATTTCCTTATACCTTTACAAATGTTAAAATTAATTTCTGTTGTTTGACATTTTTTCATTTTCATGTGATTAAAATATCTTACATCGTGTTAATCGTTAATCTAATGGTATAAGACTCGTTAGAAATCTACACATCCTCCCTTCACCTTACTACATTTCATCCTTCTCCTATTTCCTTAAGCATCTCTTAATTTCTTTTCCTCCATTTTTGCACTTCTTTCTCTTCCTTTATTTATATTTATCTTTCATCTCCAATTTTTAGTTTCTATTATAAAAGGCATTGTTATTGCAAGGTGAAATGCTGGTCTCAATTCTACTTTCAGAATAAGGAGGCTGGTGGCTGGTGTTGGCATTGAGTCCCTATTCCCTCTGTAAGTACTAACTTCACATTTTAAAACTAGATCTGCTTGTAACATGCTGTTTTGAGATGGTACAACGTCATCCTCTCTTCTTTTTTTGACATTTAAGCAGAGTGTTGTTTTGTGCTATGATTTCTTTTAATTATTAGTTATTGTGCTTGAGAGTGAGTCTCGGCACAATGGTAAGGTTGCTTACCTTATGACCCCGACCATTGGTTTAAATCTTCGAAACAGTCTTTCACTTACGAGGATAAGACTGTGTACATCTACCATTCCTACACCATATTATGTAGGAGCCTCATATACTAGGCCACCATTTTATTAGCTGGTTGTGCTTGTAGTCATATTATATGATGGTTAATTGCCTAGGCTCTATTCAATGTGTGATAGGTATTCACCTAACATAAAGGAGATGAAGGTGCTTAACAAGAAGAAAGTGAGGAGGGCAAAACTCTACTACCTGAGGGACAAAATGAATGCACTTAAAAAGCAATAGCGACCTTCATCCTAGTGGAAACTTTTTATCTTGAGTCTCGGAGCAACGGTAAGATTGCTTGCTTAGTAATCTAGAGGTCATTGGTTCAAATCTCGGAAACAATATATGGTAAAGTTATGTATGTTTACCCTCCTAGATATAACTAGGTGAGAACCTCATGTTACTGGATCACATTTTTTTAATTGATATACTTAGTATCTACATGTGCATTCATAGTCAACTAGATTTTTTTCGATGTGGCTTATTACCATCTAACATTATGTACTTTTATTTCAGTTATTAGAGCCTGAATGTGTTGGAAAGGCAGTATAGAAGAAAATAATGTATTTCCTCATATCATGAGATAATTTATCTCTTTTAGCCAATAAAAATGTGATATAAGTGTTATTTTATTTATTTTTAAAAATATTTTTATAGAAAATGATGAAATATGACATATGTCATAATTTAACTGACAGGAGGAGATAACTTATCTCCTTATATCAGGAGATACTCCATTCCCATGTAAGAAATCATAAGTCATAACACAAGCCCCATTCATGTTAAAATTTTCTCTAATTTATGTTATAGTTACCCTGTTTCAAATTATTTGTTAAAATGGTTAAATTAGAAAGTAATCAACTCAGTGGTTCACGGAGCCATTAGGATCTGTAGTGGTGTGGTGTATTCATAAGGTCAACAGCCTCAATCTAACTCATCTGTGATGCAAAATACATTTAGTCTGTTCATGAGTTGATTTTTGGAGGATAATAGAGGAAAGAAAAATGCTTGAGAGACCTGAAATACACTTTTGATATAACTTTGAAGTCTTAATTTTTTCGTCCTTCCTCCAAAAATCAACTCACAAACGAACCCATTCTCAAGTACTGGGATCTATTCACATAGGGCTATCATGTGTCCAAGAGAGACTAGAAGATAGGCCCAACATGCCATATGTAATCCATACGCTGGATGATGATAAACCACTAACCAAGGCATGCAGCACAATTAATGTGTTTAGTTAAAAACTTTTTTAACTTAATTAATGGGGTAAAATGATCTATGTAGTTCTGGTCACTCTTCTTTTTCATTGTACATAATTTATCTTTGTATATTTTTTTGTAACTTTTATTTATATGATTTCACAATGTTGGTCCCATGTCAATACATCTAATAATAATCTAATAACATGTAATAACTTATCATCCTCTAAAAATGAATGTGAAACAATCGTTCTCCTATATATTTTGCCGTCAAACACGTTATCATATTCAATAAAAATAGTAAATAAAAATATTTTTAATTAACAAAATTCATAAAAAAAATGTCAATAAGAAAATAACATAATTATTTAAAAGTAACAAGAGTCATATAAATTTGTAGAGTTACATGACATAAAGTATGAGTTGGAACCAATGAAAAGAGACAATCTCATATTTGGCATAAAAAACGCATTTTATATTTGCTTGAAGAAAAACCCATTAATAGATCAACCTAATGTGCTATGACAAAATTAGAAAAGAGTGATTACAGTTTGACATTCAACACCACAAAGGTGAAAACAGATGTTGACTAGATTTGCCTGCGTTTTATGTTTTAATTATATTACATGTATCATATTTAATTATTTTTTATAAAGATATTTCTAAAACTAAACAAAACAATACACATGTCATATTTTTACTAGCTAAATGAGATAAATTATCTATTATATAAAGAGATATTTTATTCTCTATTAACAAAATGTTTATCTATAAAGTTACACTAAATCACCAAATAGTATATATCACATTAGATGGGAAAAGTTCAATATTTTAGAGCCGTACTTTTTTTTTTTGGGATTAGACAACTACCTAACTCCATAAGAATCGAAATATCCATTAATTTCTAAATTACCAAGCTATTGGTTACAAAATTGTGTTTCTAAACCAAATTTATTTATTTAAGAATGTGGGCCCAGCATATAGGTGAAGTCTGACCAAATGTGTAAAGAGACATTTATTCAAAAGAAGTAGCTTAGAATTCATCATTTCTCTTCCTACTTCAGCTTAAATAATAATTTAATAAAAGTTGCTTCTTATCAGTTTTGACTTTCCTTCATACCTATAAATTATTAGGTTGAAAGATATTTATAGCATATACATAATTCTCTCATTTCCCAATCAATTATAAATTACTTATGAATTTATAATATCTATACACTGTTAATATAAAAATTTATATGCAATCAATACATCATTTAAGACTTATATATTTTGATTTAATACATTTTAAAGAATTAATGATAATTTAATATGAGTATAAACTCATATTTTTTCTCAAATGATGAACTGTCACGTGCGGCAAATTTGTACCACATATCAGGTATTATATTAAATGCAGATCTGAATAATGCATCCATCACCTTCTAATAATTAATTAAGATATATCTCCTTTCATTCACTATTTTTCTATTGAAACCATAGACATAAATGTCACACATATATTTGGCTGTACATATGTTGTCTCACATTAAGTGTCATTCTATGTGTCATGCCCTTATGATTAGTTAAAAATTACTTAAAGAATTAAATTTTAACTTAAACATATTTTTTCAATCAATCACAAGATCAAGTAACACTAAGTATGGAACAGCAAATGTGGATTCAATTATGTTGGCCAACTTTTGAAGATTTTGATACCCAAAAAAGGAAAGTGAAATTTCATGACTCATTTCACTGAAATCTAGATCAATCCTTGAACCACAATGAATGGAAAGCTTCAAGGTTCTAGTTTTATGCACCCTTTTGTTCCACTTCACACCTAGCATAAACACACTACAAAAAATTGCACCAGGACAATCTATAAAGGGTGATGAGACTCTAGTTTCACCTTCAGAAACTTTTGAAGCTGGTTTCTTAAGCCTTAGAGACCAATACTTTGGAATATGGTACAAGGGTCTTTCTCCAAGAACAGTTGTATGGATAGCCAATAGGGATGCACCACTTGGAAACTCTTCAGGAGTTTTGAATGTTACTGATGGAGGAAACATTGTTATTCTTGATGGCACAGGTTTTGCAGTTTGGTCCTCCAATACAACAATAATTGTAAAAAAACCACTTTTGAAGCTTTTGGATAATGGAAATCTTGTTGTGGTGGAAGAGAACAACCCAGAGAAGTTTCTTTGGCAAAGTTTTGATCTTCCTGGTGATACTTTACTACCAGGGATGAAACTTAGAAGTAACTTAGTAAGTGGTGATTATACATCTTTGATATCTTGGAGAGATACACAAGACCCTTCTAGTGGTTTATATTCATATCATATAGATACTAAAGGTCTTCCTCAAGTAGTTATTACTAAGGGAGGGGTATTATTGTTTAGGCCAGGTTCATGGAATGGAAATATTTTATCTGGGATTGCATCTAAGAATTTGTACAAATCTTTTAATTTTTCGTTCGAGTTAACTGATAAGGAAGTTTCTTATGGTTATGAACTCTTGAATCAATCAATTGTCTCGAGGTACATGCTCACTTCGACCGGTCTAGTGGAGCGCTTCATATTCCGTGATCAGGTTAAGGGTTGGCAGCTTTTCCTAGCTGGCCCTGCAGACCAGTGTGACAATTATGCAATTTGTGGTGCAAATGGTAACTGTGATGTTACCAACTCTCCAACATGTGAATGTCTTAAGGGTTTCATTCCGAAATCTCAAGCGAAATGGAACTCGCAAATTTGGTCTGATGGTTGTGTAAGGAGAGTTGATTTAGCCTGTGGCAAGAGTGACGGATTTCTGAAGTTTACGGGATTGAAGTTGCCGGATACGTCAACCTCTTGGTTTGATAAGAGCTTGAACCTAGAGGAATGTGAGAAATTATGCCTTAAAAATTGTTCTTGTGCAGCATATGCAAACTTAGATGTGAGAAATGGTGGAAGTGGTTGCTTACTTTGGTTTAATAACCTGGTGGACATGAGAAAACTCACCTCTGGAGGACAAGACTTTTACATTAGAGTGGCAGCTTCAGAATTAGGTTCTAATATCTTTATTTCCATCTACCTACATTCATGTCTGATTTTCCATTTGAACATAGAAGTAAAGATATATAAATTCTAGGCCTAAATAAGCAGAAAATAGTATTGGTCGAAAACAGTTTTTAGTATGAATCCTATAAGTTTCATCCTTAAAATTTACATTGAAGCATATAATTGCTCTCAACTTTCCTTGTTAAGATGTGCTTTAGGTGCTCAAAATTTTGTGTGCTGACAAAATGCTTCTAATCTCTCAGACCATAATAACGGCGTGAAAAAGAAGCTTGCAGGAATTCTGGTAGGATGTGCTATGTTTATTCTCACTTTGATAGGACTTGTAGTAATCATACTTCGGAGGAAGAAACTCAAGAAGGAAGGTAATTGTTTAGTTATTTTAACTGATTTGTTCTGAAAATATATCATGGTACACATAAAAATTATCTAACATTTGCATATATTCTTCTGTGATTAAATTTGAAGGTTTCTAATGTCTTAAGAACCATGAGCTTTTTCCTTATGATAGAACTTACAATTTAGTTATTCATTGAGTATCATTCCTCTATCTTTTCAGGGAGGAACCAAATAATAAACTGGAAGAATCACACTGATAACAAAGATAAGGAAGGCATTGACATACCAATATTTGATTTATCAACCATAGCTAATGCAACTAGTAATTTCTCAATCAGCAACAAATTAGGAGAAGGTGGATTTGGACCAGTTTACAAGGTAATATGATTATATTTATATCTTACAATTGGACTTATCTTCTGATTCTTATCTATATAACTTTCCAAATATAATGATTGTCAGGGAACACTGAAAAATGGGAAAGAAGTAGCTGTAAAGCGACTCTCCGATAATTCAGGACAAGGGCCGAAAGAGTTCATAAATGAAGTTGAGCTAATTGCAAATCTTCAGCACCGAAATCTTGTGAAACTTCTTGGCTGTTGCATTCATGATGACGAGAGACTATTGATATATGAATTCATGATCAACAGAAGCTTGGACTACTTTCTCTTTGGTCGGAGATTTCATCTTGCTTCAGTACTTGATTTTATCTTACCATTATCACCAACTTAAGTTCATTCTAACTAAACTGGAAAATGTTTGTCAGATGAAAATAAAAGAAGTCTACTGCATTGGCCTCAACGCTTCCAAATTATTTGTGGGATAGCTCGAGGACTTCTATATCTTCATGAAGACTCAAGACTAAGGATTATCCATAGAGATCTCAAGACTAGCAACATTCTTCTTGATGAAAATATGAATCCAAAAATATCAGATTTCGGTATAGCTAGGATATTCGGGGAAGATGAAGCTGAAGGCAAAACAAAGAGAATAGTAGGAACTCAGTAAGCATGCTTAAATAACTTGATTTTGTTAGAGTTTATGTTGCATAAAATTTTTCCCACTTTTTCTAAGATTCAATTCCTCATCTGTTGTGTTGCAGTGGCTATATTTCTCCGGAGTATGCAACCCGTGGGTTTTTCTCAGTAAAGTCGGATGTCTTCAGTTTTGGTGTTATTGTACTAGAAATAGTTAGTGGAAGGAAGAACAGGGATTTTTTGCACCATAGTGATCTTGACCTTCTTGGGCATGTAAGTATAAAATTTTTGTCCATTTAAAATTCCTACATGATTTATATATTCCTAGGTTAAGTCAAAACTCACAATTTGAATTTTCATATCCTCTAGGCATGGAGACTATGGGGTGAAGAGAGGCCATTGGAGTTGCTAGATGAATCAGTAGGGGATACAAGTACTGTATCTGAAGTTGTGAGATGTATAAACATGGGTCTTTTATGTGTACAAGAGAGACCAGATGATAGACCAGACATGTCAGGTGCAGTTTTAATGTTGAATGGTGAGAAACCATTGTCCAGGCCTAAGGAACCTGCCTTTTATCCACACCAATTTGGCTCTTCATCAAGAAACTGTGAACTTCCATCAACTAATGAAATGTCTATTACACTTTTAGATGCAAGGTAGTCTAGTCTATATGGAGTTTGCTTATTATTCAAATGGAAATGACTTCAATTCAATGCAGTCTTTAGAACACTGCACTGTCTAACTCTTTCCAACTTCTCATCAGCACTCTCATAACATTCAACTATATTCAAAGTTTTGAAGAATATGAGCCAAAACAGAAAGAAAGAATCATGAGAGGCTCAGATTAATTATATCAAGAACCCTGTTCAAACACAAGCCATTTTAGTAATTTACACTAGTGATGTCATTGAAATGTACCCAAGCAATACAACAATCAGTGAGCCAGTTATGTTCTTCCCTAAATCATAGCTATTTATATTCTTATTTAAGCACTTCTTTCAACATTAGTATTTACTTTCTTTTGAAGTGTTTACCTTCTAGCCTGACTTTTATACATGTTATAATCTATATCTTATTACTACATGCACATGCAGAATCAACCAGCACTTAAAAACATATTTTGATATTCTTGTAAAAGGACTCAAATCTTATTTAAGTACCATAAACCATATTACCATATATAGAATTGGCTATTTGTAGAAACCATAGTATCATTCTGTCGTCTGCACTAATAAAGAAGCATTGAGAATTTGGGATTCTAAAACTGCATATACCCTAGCTCTGACTAATTTTGAAGTCATTATTTGACTCGTACCTTCAGCAACATACGAAAAGAGCGAAACCAACGAAGAGTAATCTCGGCTAGGACAATTATCAATATCCTTAGGTCTGAAAATCAATCATATGGAGAACTAACACCATTCAAACAGAATTTTAGGAACCACATGTATGGTCTAATGCCAAACCAACAGTGACAAATCAATCAGCATAAGGAACTACCTGAGTATTTTAAACAGTACAAGATCCAGAGGGTTTCAACAAAATGAAATGGACTACAAATTTGTGATCCGTGTTTGACAGATGGTTGGGTAGAATGATTGATCTTCCTTTTGTGATCAGTGGAATTTATAGTACCACAACTAACCGATCATGCACCTATGCTCCCAAGGAAGAACAACCTCGCGTAGACGTGTTGTTAGGCAAGTGGTATGGTTCTCATTTTTCGGCCACTTCAGATCAAAATTCATTAGTCTCTTAGGTGCTACTTTATTAGTCTCATCGTCGTCCTCTTCCTCCTCTATCTCGGTCACTATCGTCTGTCTTCGCTTTTCTATCTTAATATCTTTGTTCTGGCAAAGTTCTATCATCGCCTGATAACAATTGGTCAGCTCCTCCTGGAAACAGAATAATATATAAAATGCTTCGCATAATTGTACATATAATCAATCATGAATAACAAGTTAACAACTGCACAATTTTTTTCTTTTCTATTCCATATACCGGTTTGTGTGTTGAGGGAAACTTTAAGGGATATGCAATGTTGGTAGCAGCAAGAAAACTGGATTGTGCAATCTGAGAAGGCTTGTATTCAATGAAGTCATCATCTACAGAACGAGAGAAAAATATAAACAAGTTAAATTATCTAATCGAGCCACAATTTACTAAGCATCAATCACTATTGGAAAACAACAGAGAATTAGCAACATGTGAGTTTACCTCCTAGAGCTTGGACTATGATCTCGTTGATAGAACGACGCTTGAAGCCTCCAATTCTTCCGAAGGTGGGATAAAAATAGTCCAGAAAGGAAAAGGGAGTTATAGGTCGCATTCGCCACCCAAGACTATCGAGAATGTGAAGCTCCATTTTCCTTATCGTGTCACGAGTAAAAGCTATTGATCTGTCTTCCTGTTAAAGAAATCCGGGTAATGTAGTAAACACAACTTGGCATAAAACTTAATCTGGTTTTAGTTCTACAACAAAAGATTACACATAAGTTTACCAGAAAAGAAGTAAGACAGAAGGACTTAGTCCTCATCTTTGCAGCAATAGTGAGGCAACAGATTACAACCAAACGAATTTCGGCATCCTTAACAAAACCAGAGAATTTAAACAAAGAATTCAAAGACAGGTTCATTATGAAACAAAAGAATGAATTGACAAAAAGAAAGAGAACATATATATATTACTAAAAATGGATTCCTTGATACAAAGCGATCGAAATAGTTCATAGCAAGATAGGGAATGAATGCATCCATATCTGTATTCCTCCAGTTCTGTATAAAAACAACATTTTCAATCAGCATTGCAGAATTAAACACAATAATGAACACGAGTTTCGCAGATATGACTTACAGTGGCGATCGTAGAAACTGCGAACTTCCGGATAATGATGTTAGCATGGTTGGTGTAGAAGTCCTTCTTAGGCATGAAATCAGACTCGAATTCGAAGTATCGGTGTAGAGCTTCCCGTTCCCTTCGAGTGGGCATGGGGAACTCTGTTTCAGAATCCATCCATTCGTAATCCATGCATGCACAAGTGATAAAATTCAAGAGAATGTTAGTTACTTAGTTATCAGCCTCTTAGTGTCACTGTTTTTATTTCACTCTCTCTTGACGGTTATTTCTTATAACTGAAATTGAAGTGAAGAATAAACAACATCACAAGTGTTATTGTACTAGAAACAGTTAGTGGAAGGAGCAATATCCAACTTTTTTTTTACAGTAATCATTTCATATCCGCATCACACAATAATTGGGATGTGACTCTAAATTATAATAATATGACTACATACCGTATTTGGGCCCATCGGACTGCATTGAATTCAAAATATTTTTTTAATCACAAAAATTCATATCACAACTCTCATAATTTACATCGTAACGATTGCAATAATGGCAATCACAATGCAATATAAAATAATGAGTCAACAAAGTTCCTAAATGATTTATGTGTATCTTTGTTCCTTTCTTTGTGTATCTTTGTTCAACTTGAACCATTGAGTGTCATAATAATAATCGTAATAATTGAAAGGAAGTGTTCAACAGTTGTGTTTGTGTAGAATGTGTGAACCATAGGTCAAACATGTATACAAGTTGATTTTCATTACTTTAATGTAACAACTCACTTTTTAATAGTATAGTTCATGATAGTGGTAGAGTAAATTTGTATATGTTGTCATTACATCATGTACATTTACCATTAATCTTTATTAACTCTTCAAAAAAAAAGTAATTCAACTGAATAATAAACAGAGAAAAATATGTATATACCAACAATGTAAGTATTTTTTACACTGTCACTATATTATCCACCGTTCATTTTTCATCATTATTGACTCTTCATAAAAAAGTAATCAAAATAAATGGTGGGTAATACATCAATATTATACTCTAATAGTTTATATAGTGAATGTGTATAAATTTTTACATTGATACTACATAAATATTATACTCATAAAGAATAACATATTGGGCCAAGAATAGGAGAATTGAAACGGGCCTTAGCCCATTGGATTGAGGGTGGGAATATCTATCTCATAAATGAATGACTCAGTGTGTTTTTGAATTCAAATTTTCACAATTTCACATTCCGATTTTGATTTCTGCGAAACATGGGAGAGGAAAAGAAGGTAGAACAAAAGTACTTCCTACTGAAAACAGAACCATCAGAATGGTCATGGGAGGATCAAGAATCAAACGAAGGAATAAGCAAATGGGACGGTGTAAAAAACAAGCAGGCCCAAAAATACATGAAATCAATGTCACTCAACGATCTCTGTTTCTTCTACCACTCGGGCCCAAAAGCCCGTCGCATTGTTGGTGTAGTAACAGTCATAAAAGAATGGTATTATGAAGAAGGAAAAGAAGGTGCTGTTGATGTTAAAGCTATTGGAGAAATGAGAAAACCGGTTGACCTGAAAGAAATGAAAATAATCAATGGTTTCATTCTCTTGAAGCAACCTAGGCTTTCGGTTGTTCCGGTTACGAAGAATATTTGGCAGCAGATATGTGATATGGGAGGTGGTTATGAAGGTGATGGTAGCAATGAAGAGGAGTAACAATAAGAGGTTTTTTCATATTTCACTTCTTTTTCTTTATCTCTTAGCACCATGTGTTATTTATGTAAGGAAAAATATTATGGATGGTGAAATTTAATTTTAGAAGTGATTTTTAAATTCAGTTGCAACTAATTTACTTTCTCCATTTCTTTTGTTAAGTAAGTTTTGAAAAATGATATATTTTCTTAAGAAAATTAATATTGTTATTAAAGTAATATTATGTTTGGCTGATTTATAAATAATATGTGTCATTTTTTTATTTTGTAATTAAAATTGTAAAGAGAATTTTATAGAATAATATAATGTAAAAATACTTAATCCTTCAATTTAAAATTTCAGAATCTAATATGGGAAGGAAATAAATTGTAATAGGAAAGGAAGCTGGTATAGTTGGACCACCTAATTATCATTGTAGTGTAAGTTTTAAATTATTTATGGAAGTAATATAACTTTTAAAAGAATCGTGAATGTTATCCATGAGTTTGGGGAAATCATGGATCAGTAATCCAAGGAACCCGTGCTTCTCATGCACGAGTTTCACTTTTCTAGCGGTCAGGTTCCTTAAAATCCTATCTAGTGTAATAGTTATTGATTGGTTCAACACACTCTTATTATTTTTTTTTTATAAACTCTGATATACTATGAAGAATTCGTCAAAAACTCTCGCGTATCGGTGTCCGGCACATATCCGACACAGATATGCTCGGATTCGCAAAGGATACGTATGATAGAGTATCCAAAAATTTAAAAAAAAAAGATAAAATAAAATAAATATTAAGACACTATCAGATTTATTTTTCAAAAACATATTCAATATATAGATTGTTTTCAATAAAATAGGATAAGATATATTTGTTTTCAATAAACACAAACTTATTTAAATGTCACAAAGCCTCCTACCAACGTACCATTACACAACATTAACCCTCCGATATCTGGTCCACCATATCGACTCTCTGATCCAGAACATCACCAGTCCATCGGTGCCTAGTGCTATCGCAATAGGTATGTTGTGAAGAGCAAACAGAAAAGGGTTGGAGATTTACGCTTTGAATATTTTGATTTATACTTATAATTTTATGTGTTTTTTATTATTTTATACGCGTATCCCTCAACGTATCGTATCCTATATTTTCGGAAAATTTGTGTCGACGTATCGGATATGTATCGTATTCGACACACGTATCTGTATCCGTGCTTCATTACTAATATATATCCTTTATACAAAGACCTTAATACAATATGATTATATTATATTCCATACCTAATTGTTTAAAACAATATAAAATAAATATATATAAAATTCGGTAATTAATATAATGAAAGAAATCTCAAACTTATAAAATGAATGAAATCTCATAAGCCTTAGGATTAGCTTATCAATTATAATAAACTAACTTGCTTCTTATCAAATGAATTAATCCACAAATGAATTAATCCACAAATGAGTATCACGTATTCTAAGAGTAAGTTTCTTATCCTAGTTATTAATTTTAGAGACATTTAATAATTTAAATTTATTCACTAAGTCAAACCATTAGATTTTCCTATAGAATCGGTGACTCTAAAATAAATTTAAAAAGCTTACTATTCCTCTCCCTTAATTAACTAACCTATGTATCAATCCATGAGAAACTAACATACTTTAGCAAAATTTATTTTCATTGAACAAATGCGGTCTCCAAAAAAATTTAAATTCCAGGACACATAATACCAAGAACTCAAAATTTTATAATCATCAAATTATAGAAATGGGAGTTCACAAATTCAAAACCCTAGTATAGAAGAACTATAAAATTTGTAATTACATAACGCAGAAAAGTTGTTAGATCCTCTGTTTTGCGAGTGAAAATGGAAAAAGTTTCAAGCTTTAGCGTCACAGAAATGGCGAAACACAACGACCCTTTCGATTTCATCATCGACCTTTGTCAAATCTCACCCTCTCAAGAAGAACTACTGCGTCATCAACTTTTCGTCGGAGAAACCGTTGATCAACCGTCTCCTTCCCCATCCGCCGCCGCCGGAATTCTCATGATGTCAATGCCGCAGACCCAATACCCCACCGAAAAAGACGCTTCTGCCCCTAAAGACCAAGACGTTTTTCTCACTCCACTCGAGAAATCGTTATCGCTCCCCATCTCCAGCGATGACCCTTTCGACAATGTTCCTCAATTCGTTGATTTGCGCGGCGATTCAGATGCAACCGTGTACGTTGATTTGGGTAGGGATTCTGATTTAGGGTTTTCGGACGTGCAGTTAACGCAGGTGGTTCACGAAGAATTGATTGATGGGAACTCAAGTGGGGCTAAAAGAGTTGTTGTTGGCGATAAATTCAAGGGTTTTGAAAGGGAATTGGATTCAAATGAAAAAATTAGCGAGTCTGCTATGAAAAGATTGAAACTTTCTGACCCTAAATCAGGTTTTGATTCTCCAATGGTCTGTTTGGGGATTCAATCTCAAAAGGGCAAGGATCAATTTGGGTCTGAAGCAAAAACCCATTTTTGCAATGTTGAAAAAGGGTCTGAGAAAAACAATAGTAAGATATCTTGTGTTTTTGATGTATTGAAGTTTCTCTCAGAGAATTGCAATGATGATGATGATGAAGAAGATGGTGTTGAGAATCTTAGTTTGTTGGAAGCATTCAAGAAGGGTGGTCTTAGTTTTCCTCGTCCGAGGTGGTGGCCGGAAAATGATAGGTTCAGGAGGGAGAGAATACTATAAGTGTTACTTGATTTTGATGCTTGAATTTTGGAACACTTAACTACTTTTGAATGGTTATACTAATCTAATATCACAATGGAGGCAATGAGGTTCTTCTTTCTCTTGTAAGTGGAATTATTTGGTACATAGATTAGTGTTCTTTTTCGATGGAAGATTGAAATTGTATTTGTTATGCATGGCCTGCAAATTGTATTTAAGTTTCTTTGACTGATGACATGTTAATATTTTAGCTGAATTTTGGAAAAGTAGTTTTTGCCACTTATAATCTAGTTGAAAGCTTATAATTACATAGTTGCGAAGTGTATTTAAGTTTCTTGTTACTCAAATTTGCGGTTTTGAATATAATCATCTAAATTTTTGTAGTAGAACTCATTAACTTTTCAATGCAAGCTTTATTTTGCACATAAAATTGTCCACGGTAAACAAGATATGACAAGGTAAATAAAATAAACAATGTAAACATAAAATAAACAAGATTATACAAAAAAATCAACACAGTGTAGTCTTTGAAGAGAAATGTATTGCTTAATTTGTTAATGAATAATGAGTAATGAGAAGGTCAATGACCTTTGATCTGGCCTCTTGGACAAAACACCTTGCCGACCAGGTAAAAGGTGCAAACTTAGCTCCAAGGGACAAGTCCAAAATTCCAAATCACTTAATTCCGGCTACTACTTATTAATATTATTTTCCCAACCTACCATGTAATTTATACCCTACTTTCATCATCTATATATAAATCAAATCAACTTTGAATAAGAGCTCCATCTAAAGCTATTCCTTCTACAGTTAGTTAAGTTGCAAATATCATTCATAGGAAATTAAGAACCATGAGAAAAGAAGGAAACAAGCAAAGCAAGTTTAAGCACTACATTTTATCCGCCATCAGAATTCTAAAGGGAGTAAATGCTTGTGCCAGAGGATTTGCTGGTTCTGGTGCAGATGATGTTGTTCAAATTTCACACCTCAATTCATCAAGGGCAAATGGTGATGAAAGACCTAGGGAGCTTTTCAGAACAATGCTTACATTAAAAGTGGCTAACAACATGGTGGAGAGAAATTATTGCATGACCAAGAATAATGTTGGCAATAACAGCATGACATCTAGTACTTTCAAACATGTCTCATGTTGTTGCCCAGAACATGGTTCTGGACCATGCAATAATTTCTCCAAAACTAGAGCTGCTATGCATGGAGAAAGGACAATGCAGATCAGAAATAATGTTGGAAACCAAACGAGGATGGTTATGCATGGAGAGAAAGTGTTGAAAATCAGAAATAATAATAATGCAGGGAAGGAAACAATGATTGTTATGCATGGCCATGGACAAAGGCAACCAAATTATGCAGGGTATAAATATAATAGAAAGAAAATGAGCTATCATAGTGATGGAGTGAATAAGATGGAGAGAATTGATGAGGATAAACCATGTTCATTTGAACAAGATCAAAATGATTTCAACAAGGCTCATTTATTGTATCTCTATCCAAGAACCAGAACTAATACAAGTTCTGGAAAAAGATAACAACCTATTTGTAGATTTCTAGTCCAATTTTTAGTTTGAAGATGTTAATATTCAGTCCCTAATCCAATTTGTGAGAAGGGAGATATTGATATTTAATGATGAAAGAAAATATTGATATTTAATGATGAAAGAAAATATTGATATTCAAGGAGAAAATCATTCCATTAATATAGGAAAGAGGTGTATGACAATATTCATAGCTATTAACAACTATATTTTGGAGTGACCTAATCTTTATGGAATCTCTTGGATATTTCTTGATGATTGGTGAAATATCAATCCTAGGATTTTGAATCTCATGATTCTTACACACATATATGAAATAAAGGGTGCAGTGTCATACCTGAATCCATGTTCTTGGATGTGCTCCTTTGACCTACGTTTCTGAAAGAGGTTTTGTGGTATGATGACCTTCCTCAACCAAATCCATGATTCCTCTTAGGACTTGCATTTTAACTCTGATGGGGAGAGGAGAAAACTGAATTTGATTTGGTGTTTTGGGACCATAACCTTCCTTATGCATTAACTTACAGGGTTCCCCTTATCCCCTATAGGGTAACCTGATGTGTATCCACCCGTTAAGTCCGTATCTGTTATCAACTTTTAGAAATCTATGGGGAGCTAGTAATTAGATCACTTATAATGTAACCCCGAAATAAATAGTCGATATCATTCATTGTATCAAATATATGATGTTCACCTTAATTAGAAATTATAAATTTCTAACAATCTCTCACTTGGGCTTCATATCTTCCTCATACAATTATATCATAGGTTCTTTAGGCGCACATCCATATGTTATTTACATTTAAACTTCTCCTTAATACAATCTAGTCCATCTCATATATCAACTATGGAACCACCGCGACTTTTATCACATGCATGCGTGACTCGACCACGATGATCACCATATTAATATAATCAATGACAGATCAAATATGGATGAGTGACATGAAAATTTCATGCGATGTGATCTCAAACATGTCTGTTTCCAACTGGTCTTTCTGTATTTTTTAGTGAGATCAATCCAAAGTCTTTAATTGTAACACAATAGTTATAATGCACAATTTTTTCAAAATGGAAAAAATAAACCATCTACTTTATTATGCATAACAAAATTGTATATAACATTCAAAGTAAATCATAAAACATATAAACTCCCACTGAACTAAGGTACCCTAAGGAACAACACCTATATGAGCAACATGCTCATGAAAGACTTTAGGTACCAAACCCTTAATTAGTGGATCAGCTAACATAAAATTTATCTATATATGTTCTATGGAAATTTATCCAATTTTGAATACTTTCTTTAACAACCAGAAACTTTATGTCAATGAATTTTGACTTTGTAGAACTCCTATTATTGTTGGAGTAAAGAACCGCGGACTTGTTGTCACAATAAATCTTCAATGGTCTTTCAATACCGTCGACCACACGTCAACTAGAGACAAAATTCTGCAACCATATGCCATAGTCTGATGTTTCAAAACAAGCCATGAAATCCACAGCCATGATTGAAGGGGCTATGAGCGTCTGTTATGCAGACTTCCAAGATATAGCACCTCCCCAGTACAAACACATATCCAATGGTGGATTATCTACTGTCTAGACATCCAGAAAAATTGGAGTCAGAGTACCCAATGATCTCTAAATTCTTAGACCTCCGATAAGTGAGCATGTACTCATTTGTTATCTTCAAGTAACGCATAACACATTTGACTGTATTCCAATGATGCATTATAGGATTACTCAAATATTTGGCCAAAACTCTCACAATAAATGCTATGTCAAGAAGTGTGCAAACTTGAGCATACATTAGACTTCCTATTACAGATGCATAAGGAATCTTTTGCATCTCGTATCTTTCAAGGTCATTTTTAGGGCACTATTCGAGACTAAATTTGTCTCCCTTAGCTATAGGGGTATCCCCTGGTGCGTTTTAAAAAGGAAACAATTTTATACATCCCCATTTCAAAAAAAAAAATTTACCCATTTTGCGCAATGTTTTTTAGAAGTATTTTTCGGGGCGTTACGTTTCCCCAAGATCTTTCATTTCGAAATTCTTCGTTAGAAATCTCTTGTTCTCATGCAATAGTCACATATCACTATTAACAAGCAGTATATCATTGACATATAATACTAGGAAGATGAATTTACTCCCACATAACTTATGGTATACATAATCTTCAACTTTATTGCCTCAAAATCATACGAGATAATAACTTGATAAAATTTGTGATTCCATTGACGAGAAGCATGTTTAAGCCCATAGATGAATTTCTTTAATTTGCATACCATAGACTTTGAGCCAACTGACACAAAGTTTTCTGGTTGTACCATATAGATCGTTTCCTTAATGCCACCATTAAGAAACACAATCTTAACATCCATCTGATGTAGCTCTAAATCAAAATGAGCTACTAATGTCAATATTATTCTAAAAGAATTCTTTAAAGATACTGGAAAGAAGGTTTCTTTATAATCAATACTTTATTTATGAGTGAAGCCTTTAGCTACTAGACGAGCTTTATATCTGTCAATATTATCATTTGAATCCCTCTTGGTTTTAAATATCCATTTGCAACTAATAGGTTTCGCACCTTCAGGGAATTCGACAAGATCCCAAACGTCATTATCATGCATATACTTCATCTCATCCTTCATGGCATTGATCCCTTTTGAGAGTTAGAACTTTTTATGGCTTGACAAAAGTTCAATGGACCATCTTCTGTTAATCCAATGTCATCCTCATGTTCTTGAAGAAATACATTATAATCATCAATAGAAATCTTGCATTTCCCGTCTCAAAAAAGAGTCTTGAAGTGAGATAATAAAATTTATAGTCCTGAGAGCATTCAACATAGCCAACAAAATAACAGTTAAGTGTTCTTGAGTCTAGTTTTTTTCATGTGAGTGGATATCCTTAATGGCACTTCTACTTCTTGAGGTTGTTGAATTTATTCTATAGATACTTGAGGGAGAATATCATTGTTGTCTTGTTCTGAAATATTGTCAGGGACAGCTCATATGAGGTTTTGTTAACTGCTTTACTTGACATCCTATTAAGGATGTAAACTGTTGTCTTTAAAGCTTTCCCCAAAGAGACTCTAACAAGGAAAAATGACTAATCATACTTCTCACCATATCCTTAAGAGTTCGATTTAATCGCTCAACAACACTATTCATGCTAGGTTTGCCTGACATACTGTATTGTAGAACAATTCCACATTATCTGAGGAAAACATAAATAACCATTTTACAGCATCTTTATTGTTATTTCTTTTCTTATTCTAAGAAGTCATAACTAAGTGATCACTTTCAGTCTTATCTTTCTACAGTCATTCTTCCTCTTGCACATAGTCCTTCTGAGTGTTATAACTCACTTTTAATTGCTCGTCAATATAGACCCTGAATACACTCATACCTATTTTCTAAATATTCTTCACTCGAAATGTCGAAATCTGAAATTCTAATCGGATATTACGATCGAGCGATTTAAAATATCCGATCGAGTATTAGCCGATAATACTCGAGCATGTTTATCGCACGTGTCTGTGAAGTGGTCGTTTCGCTTTGGAATGCGAGATTTGCCTTTCCATAAAGCAAACCTCACATCACTCACTCTAATGTCATACGAAATCATCATTAGCCACCCTAGGAGATTTGCCATGAGCGCCTAAGGGGAAAATCTGATTTCCTTCTCTCCATAAGCTCCACACTTCACACTTCTCTCACACTCTCTCATTTCCAAATTTTCAAGAGAAGGTAAAACCCTCTCTTCATCTTTTTCTCTCATTTTTCTCATTTGTTCTTCCATCTTCAAAACCTTGATCTCTGAACATTCAACCAATGGATGTTGATGAGATTTAAGTATGATGTTCATGAGCATGTCAAGAACATATTCAACCGTTGAAATTTTCTAAAACGCTTTCTAACTCATTTTCTCCTCAAAACCGAAAATGGTGGTGTTCTTGAACTTATGAAAATATTTTGTTGAAACCATGAACAACTTGTGTTCATGGAGTTATTATAATATTGTATTACATACTTTTTATTGTTTTAGCCAAAGGGGACGATGATAAAGTCAAAGGAACCTTTAGGAAAATGTTTTGGAAAAATG
>NC_032027.1:2077239-2081490 GCF_001865875.1 Lupinus angustifolius
TCTTTGTTTAGTGTCTGTTGGCGATGATTAATATTTTCGCCCTTTCTTTTTGGATTTTGTATATGTTAGTGGCGATGTAGTTTCCGCCTTTGTTGACTTAGTTTGTATGAACTAAAGATGACTTAATCGTTTATATGCATTGTGTTATTCAGGAAATTGTGAATCAGGTTAAGTTATCATTCGATAACGATAAGTTGATTTTCAGTATTTGAGTTACTTAAAGTGATGTCCCGGAAAAGGAAGGTTTTAAAAAGGAAACAATTTTATACATCCCCATTTCAAAAAAAAAAATTTACCCATTTTGCGCAATGTTTTTTAGAAGTATTTTTCGGGGCGTTACACAATATTCTGAACATTATCTTCTATTACCAAATTTATTCCTTGAATGATAATAGGCACAAGAACTTGTTCACTATCAGTGACAAGTTCTTCCTCAAAGACAACATTCCTTATGTTATCTTCCTTCCCAAAATCAACTTCCTCAAGAAATCTTGCATTTCCCGTCTCAAAAAAGAGTCTTGAAGTGAGATAATAAAATTTATAGTCCTGAGAGCATTCAACATAGCCAACAAAATAACAGTTAAGTGTTCTTGAGTCTAGTTTTTTTCATGTGATCTATAAGGTCGCGCCTCAGCTAGACAACCCCAAATGTGCAAGTGTTTCAAGCTTGGTCTTTTATTAGTCCAAAGCTCATATGAGGTTTTGTTAACTGCTTTACTTGACATCCTATTAAGGATGTAAACTGTTGTCTTTAAAGCTTTCCCCAAAGAGACTCTAACAAGGAAAAATGACTAATCATACTTCTCACCATATCCTTAAGAGTTCGATTTAATCGCTCAACAACACTATTCATGCTAGGTTTGCCTGACATACTGTATTGTAGAACAATTCCACATTATCTGAGGAAAACATAAATAACCATTTTACAGCATCTTTATTGTTATTTCTTTTCTTATTCTAAGAAGTCATAACTAAGTGATCACTTTCAGTCTTATCTTTCTACAGTCATTCTTCCTCTTGCACATAGTCCTTCTGAGTGTTATAACTCACTTTTAATTGCTCAAAGTGTGCAGGAAGCGAGATCAAAACCAAGTGCATGAGCAAGTCATCACCAAACTCGAACTTAAGTGACTTGAGTTTTTATGCGAGATTAAACATCTCCATAATGTACTATTTGTTTTGCACTCTGTCCCTCAGAAATAGAGCACTGAAACACTTATGGAATATGTGTTTCATGATTATTATACACATTCATTTAGAGTGTTCCAATTTCACAATTTTAACCTCATAGAGGATTTCTAGAGTAGAAATGGATTTCTCTACCTGAAGTTTCAGATCTAAATCCATACCGCCGATAATACTTTCTATAGATTCCTTATAGACCTTAAAGTTTATCCCATTAAGCAACAAGATGTTCTTAATTTGAGTAGAAATATTTACAGCACTAGTAAAAGAACAAAACAAATTGCAATCATTTTTGCAATTAAAGTTACATTCAAACTTAATACTTAAATTCAAATGATAATGGAGCACATAACAAGTTACCTAACACAACATTAATATTCAGTCTTTGGACAAAAATATTAACTGGTAAATGATACATAATGTAGTAATCAAATATTGATAAGCAGTCTTGTCAAACAATAAGCCTTTCTTCGGACCGACTTACTATTCACATGGAAAGTCATATGATTATCACATATTTATTACTACAAGAATATTTGTAATTTGGGCCAAATAATAATTTTATTTTGGGCCGATCACTATTCGCATAAAATGCAAACATACAATTGACTTGATAATTTTTATCAATCACTAATGATACTCTTGTTTGTAATAGTCAAACATTGATCATTATGCATGTCAAACAATAAATCCTTCTTAGGAATGATTTATCACATGGGAAAAAAAACTTCATAATTGTTACTCATTTATCATCACATGTATGTTATTATTTGGCCAAATTGTGTCTTCCTTTGGGCCAAATACAATTCGCATAAATAATCTCATACTCATATGTATAATCTTCATCAATTTTGGCAACATATTGCATCAATTAATTCAAAAATAATTGTTAGACAAAAAGAAAATAGTATGAGTCCATTATAAAAAAATATAATATTGGAATTAAAACATTTAGATTTGATATCTTTTATAATTAATAAATCTAATTCCACAATATAATTCCAAATCAAAAAAGATATAGTACATATATATCAACCCATAAAAATGGACGCAGTCTTAATCAAATGCAAAATAGATCCAGATTGAAATGCATAAAAAAATATATGCAAATCATTATTGAAATTCCAAATTGAATATGATCATGCATATATTAAAACATGTGTATAACACTATATATATACACTTTCTCACACTAACATAGTAAAAAATGTAATTTTAAATAATCATTATATATATTAACTTTAATCAGTAATTCCAGACATCACAACAATTTCAAGCTGGAAACAATTACATATGTATATATGTATATTATAATTCACATACATATACAAGGTCATGAATTCCATATTGTATTTTTATAAAAGATAAAACACTACTTAACCCATATATACATTATACATATACTTCAACAAATTGCAAAATTGTAAAGTGACAAAAGTCAATGTCTAACAATAAGACATTAGTGCACATACAATATACATATTGCATAATAGAGTCATAAAAATTAATGTAATGTTCATGCATAGATTTGAATATATATTTTACAACACATGTTGCAAGGATTCATAATACAAATTACTCATAATTCAAATAAGCGGAAACGGATAAAAGTTATCCTCATTATTCCCAACTACCCAATTTTTATAACCAATAGGGGAAGCATAAAAAATCCCCAAATTTAAAAATTACGGTTCATAAAAAATTGGGGAAAAATACATCTTTAATGAAGAATCATAAAATTCAGAACCTAAAGCTCTAATACCACTTGTTAGATATTTCTTGATGATCGGTGAAATACCAATCCTACGATATTGAATCTCATGATTCTCACACAGATATATGAAACAAATGGTGCAGTGTCATACATGAATCCATGTTCCTAGATGTGCTCCTTTGATCTACGTTTTTTGAAAGAGGTTTTGTGGTATGATGACTTTCCTCAACCAAATCACTGATTCCTCTTGATACTTGCGTTTTCACACTGACAGGGAGAGGAGAAAACTGAATTTGATTTGATGTGTTAGGGACCATAACCTTCCTTATGCGTTAACATGATGGATATCCACCCATTAAGCCCATATCTGTTATCAGCTTTTAGAAATCTATGGAGAGCTAGTAATTAGATCACTTATAATGTAACCTTGAAATAAATAGGCGATATCATTTTATCAAATATATGATGCTCACCTTAATTAGAAGTTATAAATTTCTAACATGGTCTGACTATGGTTTTAAATTGTGATCAGTAATTATAATTAAGGTCACGATATTACTCCTCAATTAGCATTGTAGTCATATTCACCGCATTTTTTCACATTCTAAAATGGATTTAAGTTCTCTAATATGTAATTTTTTTAGTTTTATGAGGTTATTTTTCTTTTATCTATACATAATGAATAGATTTAAGCTATGCTATTTATATAACAACCCTTTCAGGTTCAATTCATATTGGAGTTACTGTCTCATCAAATGCAGTCCTTTTTGAAGTTAATCCTCTATCTTGGAGTTTTTGTTAAATTGTAATGATAAATTAAGATGATAATGTTACCATAACAATTATATGAAATAACGATTCAAGAATATAATCTTGCTCTGTGTAACATTGTTATTAATGTAAATATTCTCACTTGTAATAAGTTTTATTAATGTATTTTTGAAAAATGTAAAATGGAAATTAGTCAATCATAATAAAATATCTTGATGTTTAACTTAGTCAAATATAACATCCCATTATTTGAAAAGTATAATCAACAATCTTGTGGGCAGAAATAAGTTAGACTATACTAAAGTGTGATCCATTTCTTAAATTACCGCCAATTAAAGGTTAAAATGATTACCAAATTGTTCTTGTTTAGATAACTTTTTTGATTTGTTAGGGATTTAATTTTATACAATATACTTATTTGGTATTCTCCATCTTAATTCTTAAAGGTCACTTTATTATTTTTTTATATTAATTGTTATTTTAGGAAATAAAATCATTAACCTTATTTGTCATCTTGTCTTAAATTGTCCTATATTATTATTCCAATCAATTCACTTTAGATGGAAAATAATGTTTAAAAT
>NC_032027.1:2081590-2084630 GCF_001865875.1 Lupinus angustifolius
TCTTTGTTTAGTGTCTGTTGGCGATGATTAATATTTTCGCCCTTTCTTTTTGGATTTTGTATATGTTAGTGGCGATGTAGTTTCCGCCTTTGTTGACTTAGTTTGTATGAACTAAAGATGACTTAATCGTTTATATGCATTGTGTTATTCAGGAAATTGTGAATCAGGTTAAGTTATCATTCGATAACGATAAGTTGATTTTCAGTATTTGAGTTACTTAAAGTGATGTCCCGGAAAAGGAAGGTTTTAAAAAGGAAACAATTTTATACATCCCCATTTCAAAAAAAAAAATTTACCCATTTTGCGCAATGTTTTTTAGAAGTATTTTTCGGGGCGTTACACAATATTCTGAACATTATCTTCTATTACCAAATTTATTCCTTGAATGATAATAGGCACAAGAACTTGTTCACTATCAGTGACAAGTTCTTCCTCAAAGACAACATTCCTTATGTTATCTTCCTTCCCAAAATCAACTTCCTCAAGAAATCTTGCATTTCCCGTCTCAAAAAAGAGTCTTGAAGTGAGATAATAAAATTTATAGTCCTGAGAGCATTCAACATAGCCAACAAAATAACAGTTAAGTGTTCTTGAGTCTAGTTTTTTTCATGTGATCTATAAGGTCGCGCCTCAGCTAGACAACCCCAAATGTGCAAGTGTTTCAAGCTTGGTCTTTTATTAGTCCAAAGCTCATATGAGGTTTTGTTAACTGCTTTACTTGACATCCTATTAAGGATGTAAACTGTTGTCTTTAAAGCTTTCCCCAAAGAGACTCTAACAAGGAAAAATGACTAATCATACTTCTCACCATATCCTTAAGAGTTCGATTTAATCGCTCAACAACACTATTCATGCTAGGTTTGCCTGACATACTGTATTGTAGAACAATTCCACATTATCTGAGGAAAACATAAATAACCATTTTACAGCATCTTTATTGTTATTTCTTTTCTTATTCTAAGAAGTCATAACTAAGTGATCACTTTCAGTCTTATCTTTCTACAGTCATTCTTCCTCTTGCACATAGTCCTTCTGAGTGTTATAACTCACTTTTAATTGCTCAAAGTGTGCAGGAAGCGAGATCAAAACCAAGTGCATGAGCAAGTCATCACCAAACTCGAACTTAAGTGACTTGAGTTTTTATGCGAGATTAAACATCTCCATAATGTACTATTTGTTTTGCACTCTGTCCCTCAGAAATAGAGCACTGAAACACTTATGGAATATGTGTTTCATGATTATTATACACATTCATTTAGAGTGTTCCAATTTCACAATTTTAACCTCATAGAGGATTTCTAGAGTAGAAATGGATTTCTCTACCTGAAGTTTCAGATCTAAATCCATACCGCCGATAATACTTTCTATAGATTCCTTATAGACCTTAAAGTTTATCCCATTAAGCAACAAGATGTTCTTAATTTGAGTAGAAATATTTACAGCACTAGTAAAAGAACAAAACAAATTGCAATCATTTTTGCAATTAAAGTTACATTCAAACTTAATACTTAAATTCAAATGATAATGGAGCACATAACAAGTTACCTAACACAACATTAATATTCAGTCTTTGGACAAAAATATTAACTGGTAAATGATACATAATGTAGTAATCAAATATTGATAAGCAGTCTTGTCAAACAATAAGCCTTTCTTCGGACCGACTTACTATTCACATGGAAAGTCATATGATTATCACATATTTATTACTACAAGAATATTTGTAATTTGGGCCAAATAATAATTTTATTTTGGGCCGATCACTATTCGCATAAAATGCAAACATACAATTGACTTGATAATTTTTATCAATCACTAATGATACTCTTGTTTGTAATAGTCAAACATTGATCATTATGCATGTCAAACAATAAATCCTTCTTAGGAATGATTTATCACATGGGAAAAAAAACTTCATAATTGTTACTCATTTATCATCACATGTATGTTATTATTTGGCCAAATTGTGTCTTCCTTTGGGCCAAATACAATTCGCATAAATAATCTCATACTCATATGTATAATCTTCATCAATTTTGGCAACATATTGCATCAATTAATTCAAAAATAATTGTTAGACAAAAAGAAAATAGTATGAGTCCATTATAAAAAAATATAATATTGGAATTAAAACATTTAGATTTGATATCTTTTATAATTAATAAATCTAATTCCACAATATAATTCCAAATCAAAAAAGATATAGTACATATATATCAACCCATAAAAATGGACGCAGTCTTAATCAAATGCAAAATAGATCCAGATTGAAATGCATAAAAAAATATATGCAAATCATTATTGAAATTCCAAATTGAATATGATCATGCATATATTAAAACATGTGTATAACACTATATATATACACTTTCTCACACTAACATAGTAAAAAATGTAATTTTAAATAATCATTATATATATTAACTTTAATCAGTAATTCCAGACATCACAACAATTTCAAGCTGGAAACAATTACATATGTATATATGTATATTATAATTCACATACATATACAAGGTCATGAATTCCATATTGTATTTTTATAAAAGATAAAACACTACTTAACCCATATATACATTATACATATACTTCAACAAATTGCAAAATTGTAAAGTGACAAAAGTCAATGTCTAACAATAAGACATTAGTGCACATACAATATACATATTGCATAATAGAGTCATAAAAATTAATGTAATGTTCATGCATAGATTTGAATATATATTTTAGGTTTTTAGAAACCCAAGATTTTGTATGTTTGAATATTTGAATATATATGATTGCTGATGAAATATGTTGAATATTGTATATGAATGTTGTTGGAAACTTTTCTGGGTGCAGGTGTTTGAAAAATCAAGTTTAAATGTGTTTCGGTTATCGAAAAGGGCAAAAGTTGGTATTCTGTCCAAGTCTCTGTCGCTTGGGCGAGCATAGTCTCGCTTGGGCGAGGGGAAGTTTTTGGTTCTGGAACTCTTCGCCCGGGCGCCAAATCCTCGCTCGGGCGAGCAAGGGTCTCGCTTAGGCGAAAAAAACCCAGGAA
>NC_032027.1:2084730-2185859 GCF_001865875.1 Lupinus angustifolius
TCTTTGTTTAGTGTCTGTTGGCGATGATTAATATTTTCGCCCTTTCTTTTTGGATTTTGTATATGTTAGTGGCGATGTAGTTTCCGCCTTTGTTGACTTAGTTTGTATGAACTAAAGATGACTTAATCGTTTATATGCATTGTGTTATTCAGGAAATTGTGAATCAGGTTAAGTTATCATTCGATAACGATAAGTTGATTTTCAGTATTTGAGTTACTTAAAGTGATGTCCCGGAAAAGGAAGGTTTTAAAAAGGAAACAATTTTATACATCCCCATTTCAAAAAAAAAAATTTACCCATTTTGCGCAATGTTTTTTAGAAGTATTTTTCGGGGCGTTACACAATATTCTGAACATTATCTTCTATTACCAAATTTATTCCTTGAATGATAATAGGCACAAGAACTTGTTCACTATCAGTGACAAGTTCTTCCTCAAAGACAACATTCCTTATGTTATCTTCCTTCCCAAAATCAACTTCCTCAAGAAATCTTGCATTTCCCGTCTCAAAAAAGAGTCTTGAAGTGAGATAATAAAATTTATAGTCCTGAGAGCATTCAACATAGCCAACAAAATAACAGTTAAGTGTTCTTGAGTCTAGTTTTTTTCATGTGATCTATAAGGTCGCGCCTCAGCTAGACAACCCCAAATGTGCAAGTGTTTCAAGCTTGGTCTTTTATTAGTCCAAAGCTCATATGAGGTTTTGTTAACTGCTTTACTTGACATCCTATTAAGGATGTAAACTGTTGTCTTTAAAGCTTTCCCCAAAGAGACTCTAACAAGGAAAAATGACTAATCATACTTCTCACCATATCCTTAAGAGTTCGATTTAATCGCTCAACAACACTATTCATGCTAGGTTTGCCTGACATACTGTATTGTAGAACAATTCCACATTATCTGAGGAAAACATAAATAACCATTTTACAGCATCTTTATTGTTATTTCTTTTCTTATTCTAAGAAGTCATAACTAAGTGATCACTTTCAGTCTTATCTTTCTACAGTCATTCTTCCTCTTGCACATAGTCCTTCTGAGTGTTATAACTCACTTTTAATTGCTCAAAGTGTGCAGGAAGCGAGATCAAAACCAAGTGCATGAGCAAGTCATCACCAAACTCGAACTTAAGTGACTTGAGTTTTTATGCGAGATTAAACATCTCCATAATGTACTATTTGTTTTGCACTCTGTCCCTCAGAAATAGAGCACTGAAACACTTATGGAATATGTGTTTCATGATTATTATACACATTCATTTAGAGTGTTCCAATTTCACAATTTTAACCTCATAGAGGATTTCTAGAGTAGAAATGGATTTCTCTACCTGAAGTTTCAGATCTAAATCCATACCGCCGATAATACTTTCTATAGATTCCTTATAGACCTTAAAGTTTATCCCATTAAGCAACAAGATGTTCTTAATTTGAGTAGAAATATTTACAGCACTAGTAAAAGAACAAAACAAATTGCAATCATTTTTGCAATTAAAGTTACATTCAAACTTAATACTTAAATTCAAATGATAATGGAGCACATAACAAGTTACCTAACACAACATTAATATTCAGTCTTTGGACAAAAATATTAACTGGTAAATGATACATAATGTAGTAATCAAATATTGATAAGCAGTCTTGTCAAACAATAAGCCTTTCTTCGGACCGACTTACTATTCACATGGAAAGTCATATGATTATCACATATTTATTACTACAAGAATATTTGTAATTTGGGCCAAATAATAATTTTATTTTGGGCCGATCACTATTCGCATAAAATGCAAACATACAATTGACTTGATAATTTTTATCAATCACTAATGATACTCTTGTTTGTAATAGTCAAACATTGATCATTATGCATGTCAAACAATAAATCCTTCTTAGGAATGATTTATCACATGGGAAAAAAAACTTCATAATTGTTACTCATTTATCATCACATGTATGTTATTATTTGGCCAAATTGTGTCTTCCTTTGGGCCAAATACAATTCGCATAAATAATCTCATACTCATATGTATAATCTTCATCAATTTTGGCAACATATTGCATCAATTAATTCAAAAATAATTGTTAGACAAAAAGAAAATAGTATGAGTCCATTATAAAAAAATATAATATTGGAATTAAAACATTTAGATTTGATATCTTTTATAATTAATAAATCTAATTCCACAATATAATTCCAAATCAAAAAAGATATAGTACATATATATCAACCCATAAAAATGGACGCAGTCTTAATCAAATGCAAAATAGATCCAGATTGAAATGCATAAAAAAATATATGCAAATCATTATTGAAATTCCAAATTGAATATGATCATGCATATATTAAAACATGTGTATAACACTATATATATACACTTTCTCACACTAACATAGTAAAAAATGTAATTTTAAATAATCATTATATATATTAACTTTAATCAGTAATTCCAGACATCACAACAATTTCAAGCTGGAAACAATTACATATGTATATATGTATATTATAATTCACATACATATACAAGGTCATGAATTCCATATTGTATTTTTATAAAAGATAAAACACTACTTAACCCATATATACATTATACATATACTTCAACAAATTGCAAAATTGTAAAGTGACAAAAGTCAATGTCTAACAATAAGACATTAGTGCACATACAATATACATATTGCATAATAGAGTCATAAAAATTAATGTAATGTTCATGCATAGATTTGAATATATATTTTACAACACATGTTGCAAGGATTCATAATACAAATTACTCATAATTCAAATAAGCGGAAACGGATAAAAGTTATCCTCATTATTCCCAACTACCCAATTTTTATAACCAATAGGGGAAGCATAAAAAATCCCCAAATTTAAAAATTACGGTTCATAAAAAATTGGGGAAAAATACATCTTTAATGAAGAATCATAAAATTCAGAACCTAAAGCTCTAATACCACTTGTTAGATATTTCTTGATGATCGGTGAAATACCAATCCTACGATATTGAATCTCATGATTCTCACACAGATATATGAAACAAATGGTGCAGTGTCATACATGAATCCATGTTCCTAGATGTGCTCCTTTGATCTACGTTTTTTGAAAGAGGTTTTGTGGTATGATGACTTTCCTCAACCAAATCACTGATTCCTCTTGATACTTGCGTTTTCACACTGACAGGGAGAGGAGAAAACTGAATTTGATTTGATGTGTTAGGGACCATAACCTTCCTTATGCGTTAACATGATGGATATCCACCCATTAAGCCCATATCTGTTATCAGCTTTTAGAAATCTATGGAGAGCTAGTAATTAGATCACTTATAATGTAACCTTGAAATAAATAGGCGATATCATTTTATCAAATATATGATGCTCACCTTAATTAGAAGTTATAAATTTCTAACATGGTCTGACTATGGTTTTAAATTGTGATCAGTAATTATAATTAAGGTCACGATATTACTCCTCAATTAGCATTGTAGTCATATTCACCGCATTTTTTCACATTCTAAAATGGATTTAAGTTCTCTAATATGTAATTTTTTTAGTTTTATGAGGTTATTTTTCTTTTATCTATACATAATGAATAGATTTAAGCTATGCTATTTATATAACAACCCTTTCAGGTTCAATTCATATTGGAGTTACTGTCTCATCAAATGCAGTCCTTTTTGAAGTTAATCCTCTATCTTGGAGTTTTTGTTAAATTGTAATGATAAATTAAGATGATAATGTTACCATAACAATTATATGAAATAACGATTCAAGAATATAATCTTGCTCTGTGTAACATTGTTATTAATGTAAATATTCTCACTTGTAATAAGTTTTATTAATGTATTTTTGAAAAATGTAAAATGGAAATTAGTCAATCATAATAAAATATCTTGATGTTTAACTTAGTCAAATATAACATCCCATTATTTGAAAAGTATAATCAACAATCTTGTGGGCAGAAATAAGTTAGACTATACTAAAGTGTGATCCATTTCTTAAATTACCGCCAATTAAAGGTTAAAATGATTACCAAATTGTTCTTGTTTAGATAACTTTTTTGATTTGTTAGGGATTTAATTTTATACAATATACTTATTTGGTATTCTCCATCTTAATTCTTAAAGGTCACTTTATTATTTTTTTATATTAATTGTTATTTTAGGAAATAAAATCATTAACCTTATTTGTCATCTTGTCTTAAATTGTCCTATATTATTATTCCAATCAATTCACTTTAGATGGAAAATAATGTTTAAAATTCAAATAAATATTGTTAGGACTATTTTAATTAAATTATAGCCTAACAGAGTAGTCATCTTCTTCTTCTTTGACATGGCGATGACTAAACATATAAAGATACTAATGATAAAACATAACTCAAAACAATATTAATAAAATGTTGGTCTAATTGTTTAAAGTTTTGCTAGATTTACAAAAATACCAAAATATGAAAGGTTCCTTTCTTCGAACTAATAATTTTTTACTAAAGATGATAACTTTACTAGAGAAGTGGATGTTAAGAGATAGCTTAGTGCATAAGCTTAACCCAGGTAGCTTACCGCACAAGCTATTGTTTAGAAGAATAGTACCCAAAAAATAGAATGTTTCAAGCCAATGATGACAGTTACTTGTTCATGTCTTTGTTTAGTGTCTGTTGGCGATGATTAATATTTTCGCCCTTTCTTTTTGGATTTTGTATATGTTAGTGGCGATGTAGTTTCCGCCTTTGTTGACTTAGTTTGTATGAACTAAAGATGACTTAATCGTTTATATGCATTGTGTTATTCAGGAAATTGTGAATCAGGTTAAGTTATCATTCGATAACGATAAGTTGATTTTCAGTATTTGAGTTACTTAAAGTGATGTCCCGGAAAAGGAAGGTTTTAAAAAGGAAACAATTTTATACATCCCCATTTCAAAAAAAAAAATTTACCCATTTTGCGCAATGTTTTTTAGAAGTATTTTTCGGGGCGTTACACAATATTCTGAACATTATCTTCTATTACCAAATTTATTCCTTGAATGATAATAGGCACAAGAACTTGTTCACTATCAGTGACAAGTTCTTCCTCAAAGACAACATTCCTTATGTTATCTTCCTTCCCAAAATCAACTTCCTCAAGAAATCTTGCATTTCCCGTCTCAAAAAAGAGTCTTGAAGTGAGATAATAAAATTTATAGTCCTGAGAGCATTCAACATAGCCAACAAAATAACAGTTAAGTGTTCTTGAGTCTAGTTTTTTTCATGTGATCTATAAGGTCGCGCCTCAGCTAGACAACCCCAAATGTGCAAGTGTTTCAAGCTTGGTCTTTTATTAGTCCAAAGCTCATATGAGGTTTTGTTAACTGCTTTACTTGACATCCTATTAAGGATGTAAACTGTTGTCTTTAAAGCTTTCCCCAAAGAGACTCTAACAAGGAAAAATGACTAATCATACTTCTCACCATATCCTTAAGAGTTCGATTTAATCGCTCAACAACACTATTCATGCTAGGTTTGCCTGACATACTGTATTGTAGAACAATTCCACATTATCTGAGGAAAACATAAATAACCATTTTACAGCATCTTTATTGTTATTTCTTTTCTTATTCTAAGAAGTCATAACTAAGTGATCACTTTCAGTCTTATCTTTCTACAGTCATTCTTCCTCTTGCACATAGTCCTTCTGAGTGTTATAACTCACTTTTAATTGCTCAAAGTGTGCAGGAAGCGAGATCAAAACCAAGTGCATGAGCAAGTCATCACCAAACTCGAACTTAAGTGACTTGAGTTTTTATGCGAGATTAAACATCTCCATAATGTACTATTTGTTTTGCACTCTGTCCCTCAGAAATAGAGCACTGAAACACTTATGGAATATGTGTTTCATGATTATTATACACATTCATTTAGAGTGTTCCAATTTCACAATTTTAACCTCATAGAGGATTTCTAGAGTAGAAATGGATTTCTCTACCTGAAGTTTCAGATCTAAATCCATACCGCCGATAATACTTTCTATAGATTCCTTATAGACCTTAAAGTTTATCCCATTAAGCAACAAGATGTTCTTAATTTGAGTAGAAATATTTACAGCACTAGTAAAAGAACAAAACAAATTGCAATCATTTTTGCAATTAAAGTTACATTCAAACTTAATACTTAAATTCAAATGATAATGGAGCACATAACAAGTTACCTAACACAACATTAATATTCAGTCTTTGGACAAAAATATTAACTGGTAAATGATACATAATGTAGTAATCAAATATTGATAAGCAGTCTTGTCAAACAATAAGCCTTTCTTCGGACCGACTTACTATTCACATGGAAAGTCATATGATTATCACATATTTATTACTACAAGAATATTTGTAATTTGGGCCAAATAATAATTTTATTTTGGGCCGATCACTATTCGCATAAAATGCAAACATACAATTGACTTGATAATTTTTATCAATCACTAATGATACTCTTGTTTGTAATAGTCAAACATTGATCATTATGCATGTCAAACAATAAATCCTTCTTAGGAATGATTTATCACATGGGAAAAAAAACTTCATAATTGTTACTCATTTATCATCACATGTATGTTATTATTTGGCCAAATTGTGTCTTCCTTTGGGCCAAATACAATTCGCATAAATAATCTCATACTCATATGTATAATCTTCATCAATTTTGGCAACATATTGCATCAATTAATTCAAAAATAATTGTTAGACAAAAAGAAAATAGTATGAGTCCATTATAAAAAAATATAATATTGGAATTAAAACATTTAGATTTGATATCTTTTATAATTAATAAATCTAATTCCACAATATAATTCCAAATCAAAAAAGATATAGTACATATATATCAACCCATAAAAATGGACGCAGTCTTAATCAAATGCAAAATAGATCCAGATTGAAATGCATAAAAAAATATATGCAAATCATTATTGAAATTCCAAATTGAATATGATCATGCATATATTAAAACATGTGTATAACACTATATATATACACTTTCTCACACTAACATAGTAAAAAATGTAATTTTAAATAATCATTATATATATTAACTTTAATCAGTAATTCCAGACATCACAACAATTTCAAGCTGGAAACAATTACATATGTATATATGTATATTATAATTCACATACATATACAAGGTCATGAATTCCATATTGTATTTTTATAAAAGATAAAACACTACTTAACCCATATATACATTATACATATACTTCAACAAATTGCAAAATTGTAAAGTGACAAAAGTCAATGTCTAACAATAAGACATTAGTGCACATACAATATACATATTGCATAATAGAGTCATAAAAATTAATGTAATGTTCATGCATAGATTTGAATATATATTTTACAACACATGTTGCAAGGATTCATAATACAAATTACTCATAATTCAAATAAGCGGAAACGGATAAAAGTTATCCTCATTATTCCCAACTACCCAATTTTTATAACCAATAGGGGAAGCATAAAAAATCCCCAAATTTAAAAATTACGGTTCATAAAAAATTGGGGAAAAATACATCTTTAATGAAGAATCATAAAATTCAGAACCTAAAGCTCTAATACCACTTGTTAGATATTTCTTGATGATCGGTGAAATACCAATCCTACGATATTGAATCTCATGATTCTCACACAGATATATGAAACAAATGGTGCAGTGTCATACATGAATCCATGTTCCTAGATGTGCTCCTTTGATCTACGTTTTTTGAAAGAGGTTTTGTGGTATGATGACTTTCCTCAACCAAATCACTGATTCCTCTTGATACTTGCGTTTTCACACTGACAGGGAGAGGAGAAAACTGAATTTGATTTGATGTGTTAGGGACCATAACCTTCCTTATGCGTTAACATGATGGATATCCACCCATTAAGCCCATATCTGTTATCAGCTTTTAGAAATCTATGGAGAGCTAGTAATTAGATCACTTATAATGTAACCTTGAAATAAATAGGCGATATCATTTTATCAAATATATGATGCTCACCTTAATTAGAAGTTATAAATTTCTAACATGGTCTGACTATGGTTTTAAATTGTGATCAGTAATTATAATTAAGGTCACGATATTACTCCTCAATTAGCATTGTAGTCATATTCACCGCATTTTTTCACATTCTAAAATGGATTTAAGTTCTCTAATATGTAATTTTTTTAGTTTTATGAGGTTATTTTTCTTTTATCTATACATAATGAATAGATTTAAGCTATGCTATTTATATAACAACCCTTTCAGGTTCAATTCATATTGGAGTTACTGTCTCATCAAATGCAGTCCTTTTTGAAGTTAATCCTCTATCTTGGAGTTTTTGTTAAATTGTAATGATAAATTAAGATGATAATGTTACCATAACAATTATATGAAATAACGATTCAAGAATATAATCTTGCTCTGTGTAACATTGTTATTAATGTAAATATTCTCACTTGTAATAAGTTTTATTAATGTATTTTTGAAAAATGTAAAATGGAAATTAGTCAATCATAATAAAATATCTTGATGTTTAACTTAGTCAAATATAACATCCCATTATTTGAAAAGTATAATCAACAATCTTGTGGGCAGAAATAAGTTAGACTATACTAAAGTGTGATCCATTTCTTAAATTACCGCCAATTAAAGGTTAAAATGATTACCAAATTGTTCTTGTTTAGATAACTTTTTTGATTTGTTAGGGATTTAATTTTATACAATATACTTATTTGGTATTCTCCATCTTAATTCTTAAAGGTCACTTTATTATTTTTTTATATTAATTGTTATTTTAGGAAATAAAATCATTAACCTTATTTGTCATCTTGTCTTAAATTGTCCTATATTATTATTCCAATCAATTCACTTTAGATGGAAAATAATGTTTAAAATTCAAATAAATATTGTTAGGACTATTTTAATTAAATTATAGCCTAACAGAGTAGTCATCTTCTTCTTCTTTGACATGGCGATGACTAAACATATAAAGATACTAATGATAAAACATAACTCAAAACAATATTAATAAAATGTTGGTCTAATTGTTTAAAGTTTTGCTAGATTTACAAAAATACCAAAATATGAAAGGTTCCTTTCTTCGAACTAATAATTTTTTACTAAAGATGATAACTTTACTAGAGAAGTGGATGTTAAGAGATAGCTTAGTGCATAAGCTTAACCCAGGTAGCTTACCGCACAAGCTATTGTTTAGAAGAATAGTACCCAAAAAATAGAATGTTTCAAGCCAATGATGACAGTTAGAGGCAGTTACTTTTGTAACAGCCACATATGCTAGAATTTCTTCAATAAATAGAAGTTTAGACATTCTTTATAATTCAAGCAATTATAAAAACAAGAGTATATTCAATCACTCTCTCTATCTCTTTCTCTCTTCTTTCTAATTCTTCTTATCTTCTATTTCTAATTCTGTACGAGCTTTAACAGTACCCAAAAAAAATACTCAATGTTAAAACTAGTTAAAAATATGTTAAATAATACCTTAGAAATGGGTGAAAATAAAATTCATAGAATGAGGTTTTCTGAGGAAGAAAAAGTGATCAAACCCGGTGCCGACGTCGGTGTCAGAATCCGCAAGAAGGGAGTCACCGGCATCAGGGCATGGCTCCTTCTCAATTCCACCGGCGATACTCACGTGATCCAAGCCGGTAAACATGCTATCATGCATCGAACTGGTCTCTCTGCACGTGACCTTCGCATATTGGATCCACTTCTCTCTTATCCTTCAACGATTCTAGGTCGCGAGAAAGTAATCATGATAAATTTGGAACATATAAAAGCAATTATAACGGCAAACGAAGTTCTATTGCTTAATTTTAAGGATCCTTCTGTTACTCCTTTCGTTGATGAACTTCATTCAAGGATTGTTCGTCATCATAGCCATGCTTCTAAGACACCGAATCATGATTCAAAGGATGATCAAGAAGATGGAATGAAGATTCTTCCATTTGAGTTTGTTGCACTTGAGGCTTGTCTTGAAGCTGCTTGTGGTGTTTTGGATAATGAGGTTTCATTACTTCTTTTCTCTTTTTTCTTCTTCTTTTTTGTTATCTGATTTCAAAATTTGACTGAAAAAGCTTTGTTTGATTTGTGTTGGTTGATAGAGATCTGAAATGAATGAAGAGTAGTAATAGATATGAAATACGTACGCAATAACATTTTAAAAGAGGGAAGAACATATCACAATCAATTAAGTAGAAAAGAGAAACATAATAAGCAATCTATGAAGTGGAATTGTAGCCAAAGAAATAAAACAAAACGAGTGTATTTCATAGAGAATGAATATGAAATACTTAAACGAGGTCGGTCATCTTATGACAATATAAATTTCATTGTGTATGTAGTGATATTTGTAGAATATGTTCCTTATTTGAAAATTCATAACAATAATTACATGTTTACTATTTTTTATAGATTTATGTACATATTTTATATATATGTACTCCAAACTTACTGTATCCTGCATTTTAAAAAAAAATATGTATTGTTGTATGAGATATGTATTGTATTGTACCCGATACTTGTATCCGTATCGATGTTTTATAGCTCATGGTTCGTTTAGTGGACAAGACAAGAGATACAGGACATGATAGTGCAATTTTTATTTTCCCCTCATAAACTCACACATGAACATCACTATGACTAACACACAACGTCAATGCCATCGATATCTGATATACATCAAACAACGAACATGACAAGAGCTGATCTTGTTCAACAAACGAGCTCATATTGAAATAATTTTAGAAAACTAATAGGAAGATAATAAGCTATTTTACATAAGTTCTTCCAAACAACTGATGAAGGCTATGTTTGATTAAGGAAAAAAAATGGAAAGAAATAAAGTAGAAGGAAAAAAAGTTGAAGGAAAGACAAGTAGTAGAAAATAAGATAATAATATTATTGTTTGATATAATTGAAAATGGAAGAAAAGTGAGAGGAAAAAATACACATTTATACATATTTATATTTAACATGACATAATTGCCCTATATATATATAATTATATAGTATGTCTAGTTTTTAAAAACTATTTTTTATAGTTGCAAATTACATAATTAATTAATTTATTTTAATAATATTTACTAATATATTTTAAGTAAATATAAATTAAATTTAATATAATAATTTTTGTTTATAGAATTCAGTGAAAAGTATCATCATCCTATACTTCTTCTTATTAATATATTTAAATAAAATATAACTCAACAATCACTTTTATATTTTTAATCATCTTATTTCTAAATATTTGTGTTTTGTCTTTCTAATTTATTTATTATTTGTCACTTTGTTGATAATTTTAAGTAATTATGTTTCTTTTTTGTTCACTCCATTTTTATTGAGCATATATATAATTATTATTTATTTGTGAGTTCAGATGTAACAAAAATAAATTAAGTTAACTAATTTCAAGTAAAAGTGAATATAAACAAAGAAATTCACTATAATGTATATACCTAGATTATTGTTCTTTTAATTCTTTCATGATGGAAGAGCGGATTTAAAAAATTTGATACTTTTATTTCCTTTCTTTATTTTTTTCACAAACTTAAGATGAATTTTTTTTACGGGACTCATGCATATTTTTTCCTTATCTTATATTTAGTGTTGGAACTAAATGGTGGAAAATAACATTTTCTAACAATTAAGTTAGAACCTTACTACATGTTCTTTTAGCTTATTTCAAATGCTTAATGAATAAGGTGTAGTAGCTTATTTCAAATACTTAGTAAATAAGGTGTAGTGATCATAAGAATGAAGCTATTTCCATAAGTTTACCACAACTCTCCTTAAAAGATAAGTTAATAATCTCAAATTTTATCTCACTCTATCTACTCTTCTTTCTTATTTGCCATAAATTTAAACTTAATATATATCTTAGTGTAACAAGATAAGTTATTTCACCTGGCTACATATATCATATCTAATTATTTCTACAAAAATATTTCTAAAAAATAAACAAAATAGTACACATGTCATATTCTTAGTAGCTAAAAATTATATATTATCTCTTAGTATGAGGATATACTTTATTCTTATATTTAATTCATGTTTTACTTTTCTAAGCAATAAAAAATAAGGAAGCATGAAGTGGTTTAAAGTTGGGGACAGAAAAAATGGCCCTTCCAAACACCCCTTCAATATGATAAATGATATGATGTTATTTGGAATTGATAATCAGGCAAAAACACTAGAGCAGGAAGCTCATGGGGCCTTAGAGAAGCTGACCTCAAAGATTAATACTCTTAATTTGGAACTAGTTCGTCAGATTAAAAGCCGCTTAGTGGCTATTACTGGTCGTGTTCAAAAGGTTAGAGATGAATTAGAACACTTACTTGATGATGATCAAGATATGGCTGAGATGTCTCTCACTCACAAGTTATTTCAACACCACCTTCAAGAAACTTCTTCCACTTCCATTAACGATGTTGAGGATGACAGGCATGTAAAATCATTTTATCATACTTATTATCTCACGTAATCTTTAACAAGACGTTGTTCTAGTGATGTAAGACCTACTAGATAACTTTGATAGTATAAATGCATGTATATAATATTTCAATTTTGTTTTTTTTCGTCTGTTAGGGTTCCTCCTGAAATATCATTTGGAACTGGTAGCACCACCTACAGCAATGTAATCAAGCAAAATGATGTTGGGGAGCTTGAGATGCTATTGGAAGCATACTTCGTGCAAATTGATGGCACACTCAACAAGCTCTCTATGGTATTACTCACTTCCTCTTTCCCGTACTTAATGTGATTTGTAAGCTAAATATACCTTATATTATTGATTGAAAACTTGATACATTACACACTAATAGATCTACTTATTTATACTAGATGATTGCTTGAAGATAATCAATCATCCATCCTAACTAACTAAACTAATAAAACAAACTTTGACTAAAGAAAACAAATAAAACATGTGCTTAATAATTATGCACTATTGAACTAATAAAGGTTTTATACTTTGATGGTCTTGGTTTGCCAATTATGTTTCTAGTGTCCCTTGGGGTCTGTATTGACTAAGATACAAAGGCTAGTTGATGCACCATTTGGTGCGCCAAGTCACTAGCATGATCTATCATATTGTAGGTCATGACCGTATCGCCAGTGCACCAAGTTGTGTGTGACAATGCCTTGTTGGTGCTTCCTGATACCCATGATCGTGTCGCCCTGATGCGCCATGACCATGTCGCCCTGATGCGCCATGACCATGTCGCCTTGATGTCCCATGATCGTGTTGCTAATGAGTCAAGTTGATGTGCCTTGATTTTGTCGATGTATGCTAATGCACCATAATGTTGGCCAGTTCTGACCGAGACGCCTCTGTCACATTTACACGCTAGGTCAAGTCATTGGCCAAGTCTAACTGTGAATCATCGGTCACAATGTTGGTCAAGTCTGACTGCGAATCCTCGGTCACGATGTTGCACACAATCTTGGCCTCCTAAGCTAAGTCCGACCGGGAATCATCGGTAAAGTTAGCATGGGTAATATTTTTCTGTGACTTCAATAGTCCTTTATCCTTTTATCATATTTTACTGCTTTCTAATCCCTATCTATGTGGTTATGCTAGTTAGACTTTAGACTCAATTTTTTTGAAAAATCTATTTACTTTAATAGGTCCGACTTTAGGCCATCCAAAAAGCTTCTTAATTCTAACAGACTAACCTATTTAGTTATATTATGTAATAATATTCATATTATATAATTTTAATATAAGTAATACTATTATATATGTAATTTTAATATCAAAATGTGTACACAAAAGTAATTTAATTGTTAGGTTAGAATATACTAGTTAGGAGTAGGCCTATTAAACTATTTAAATACAGACATGATGACCTATTTTAAAATTAAATGGGATAATAGACATTTAAATATATCAACATGTGAGATTAGACTTTTAAACAAATTAAGTCGAGACTTTTATATGTTATATAGGCTTGGCCTGTTTAACATAAAGTCTAACTTGATGTTTTCATCCTTAATTAAAATCCAACCAGAAATGCAGCAGTTAAAATTTAAAAAATTAAAAATCTTCAAACTTTCTAATTAGTGAGCTTGATGAAAATTTATTCCAAGGATGTTGGGAGAGTTATTATAATATAATTGTTGGATAAGAATCCATAAAATGAGCAAACCTCTAATTTCAAAATAACTTCTATTTTTTTAATGACCTTTAAGTTGGGAAATATGGTGATTAAGATGGATGAATTTTATCAAAAAAGGTATAGGCTATTATTGTGGTTCAGTAGTTTTAGGTTATGATCTTTTCTCAAATTGTACTGACCCTTATTTGTTGGTTCCTTTGTTGAAGCTGAGAGAATATGTAGATGACACAGAGGATTACATAAACATTATGCTGGATGATAAACAAAACCATCTCCTCCAAATGGGAATCATGCTGAGTACAGCAACTCTGGTAATAAGTGCATTTACTCTTGTGGCTGGTGTTTTTGGAATTAACATTCATATTAAACTATTTGATGTTGCTGGGACACGAGAATTTCTCTGGACTGTTGGTGGTAGCACTGTTGGGACCATATTCTTCTATGTGTTCACCATTGTCTGGTGTAAGCACAAAGGCTTAATACTATAGTTAATTGATACCCAATTCTGTTGCATATAAAATTGTACAGTAATTTTAGATCTTCTTTTTATTTTGTCAGAATAGATTAGATTCTGTAAAGTTAATTCATTAATACTGTAATTAATTGATTAATTGGTTAGTTGTTCCAGTTTGTTTAGGTGAACTTTGTGTGCGATTAATCAACACAAAGTTCACCTAAACAAATTTAAACAACTAACCAGTTAATCGATTAACTATTCATACAACATCTCAAATATTCTAACATACTTAGTACCATAGGTTGTTTATTGTGCATGTTTGCAACTTCATTTGCTTCGCCCATTTTCCTGTGAATAGAAATATTTGATCTTATATACAATTGCTGCATTTCTAGATAAATTTGACTTTGGTTGTATTCCTTTATGTTGCACTGCTATTAATGTGAATTTTTTTGGGTACTTTCTATCAAAAATGACTTTTTTTTTGTGTCCCAAAACAAAAATAATTTTAATTTTAATTTTTTAATTTATGATTTTTATTAAATTCGAATTTTAAATCTTGAACATCATAATAATACAAATTAAAGTTTTGAATTTGAATTAAAAGCAAAGAAAATCAATCTCCTTAACTTTCTCTTGGAAGTTGATTTTCAAACATGTGTTAAAATCCAGCATTAAATAAGCATATGACATATGAGATGAGAGAATCATAAAATCTCATCAAAAAAGTATTTCATCCATCATCTATTCCCAAGAATCTTCAACAATTCTCTCAATAAAAAATTTCATCCTTCAATCATTTTCTTCCTTCTTTGGATATTATCTTTCACACATAATCATTCAACAAAAAATCCAAGAGATCCACAATCCAAAAAAAATTCTTTCATACACAACAAATCCATATCATTCACAACATCCTCAAAATCTTCTATACACAATAACCCAAAAAGTCATTCAACAAAATCCAAAAACGCTCAACATCCAAAAGTACATATATCATCCATGATAATCCAAAAAATTTCTACACAACACACAAAAGAGGACACCAGCAAAAAGCCATAAAAATACATAATATCCAACATTCCCAAAAGCTTCTTTGTTTTATCTCTCGCTCAAATGGTTTTGATTGCAAACTTGTTTTGTAATTGAAATCCAAGTTGGCACCGACTTCAACCTTATAGTCAATACATGTATACAATTTCACCCATTGAATTTTGTTTTTATTTATTTACGTTCTTTAATTAATAATTATCATAACAATAATTTTAATACATTCACCACAAAAATAAATAAAGTATGTGATTGAATTATTTGTTAATTTATTTCGAAATTCCATTTTTCTTATAATTACATAGAAATAAAAATCATTTAATACAAGACTATGTCAAATATGTTAATCCTAATTTTAAGGTATGTTGCGGTGTTGGACGTAAGGCTACACTTCACTTGCTTAAAATTAATAGGATTAATTATATTTCTACATCCAAAAAATAATTTTTTTAAATAAAAAACAAAAATTAGATTTTTTATCCAAATTTTAATATGAGATGTAGCATCGGACGTAAGGGCTATATTTCGCTCATATTTTAAATAAAAAACAAAAATTCGAATTTATTAACCAAGTTTTAATATGAGATGCGGTATCAGACGTAAGAGTTATGCTACGCTCATTTTTAAAAACAGTTAAATGTTACCTCTTTTAAGAAATAAAAAAAATCCAACCAACAAATTTTTTCTACCTAAAGAATAACATAGTCTTGATTCCCTAGAAGGGATACGTAGGACCAATATCACGTCTTGTCAGACATAATAAAAAAATAAAGTATTTTCTTTTTTGGTAAACATATAGTTAATAATCCATGCAATATAGTAAGGGTACCGTTCAAACGGACAACTAAGGTGTTATTATCTTTCCTAGTCTGTAATCGACTCCCAAACCTAGATATCAAAGTCCAAGGCCCAAGCATTGGGCCAACAGATTTTTCTACATGTTTGATTGAAAAATGTAGTGGCAACCCTAATAAAGTGGTACAGCCCAAAATCGGGGTGCGACAGCTAATGTCTCTGTTGGAGACATTGTTTAAAGAGAATCAGGCCTATAAACACTAAATGCATGGATTTTTAAATTGTTTTTAGTTTGTTTTATTTTTATTCTATTTTATCGTTATCCTTTACAATACATTATCATATTGGCATAAGTATATGCTCTATACCCGAACATTAGATTAGAAGGGTCATCCACCTTGTTAGTGAGGATTTTGGACTTCACTTATATTGACATGATGAACCACCCAGATTGTTACCAAATATTATGGGCCTTACTGGTGTGGACTACAAGTCTCACTTGTAATCCCTATGGTATTTGGGTTTCTTATCTTTACAATTGGATGCAACATGAGCACCTTATAAGTAAACCCTTTAAAATGTATCATATAAATGCCTTATATCCCATCCTAGAGTTTTGGTCTTAGACAATCCACAAACCCCATTAAGTATACCCTGTCTCGGACACATAAAGCGCACACAGATAGAGATGGCAAAATGGGTCGCCCGACCCGTTTAGCTCGCGCCTGCAAAAATTTAAGCGGGCGTGGGCATGCCCATATTGGCTTAAATGACAAAATTTAATATCCTGCCCGTTTTAAAACGGGCTAATGGGCTTGAGGGCGGCCCGCTGACATTGTTGAATAATTAGAAAAAATAATAAATTCACATAATAAATGAAATGAAATTAAATAAAGTAGTTGAGGATAAAAAATTAATAAAGTTTTTGGATATTTTATATGAAGTTTAACAAATTACATTAAAATACAAATTTTTTTAGGAAATAACAATCACATTACATTATAACTTATTTAAAATTTTATTATTTTTTTCATAAATTATATTTATGGGCCGCTCGCATGCCCAACGAAAATGCCCATGAACTTGGCGGGCAAAACGGGCAAATGGACAAAAATTGTATGCACTGCCCGCAAAGAAATGCAGGCTATGTGGGCGCGCCCGCAGGCTATGCCCATTTTGTCAGGACACTAAAAGCCTATATATATATATATTATTTGAACATTCATTCATTCATTTGTGCATTCAAAAATAAAAATCTTCATTAATTGATTCATGCAATTATTCATTACATTCAAAAATAAAAATCTTCATTGATTGACTTATGTATTCATTCATTGCATTCAAAAATAAAAATCTTCATTAATTGACTCATACATTTATTCATTACATTCAAAAATAAAAATCTTCATTGCTTGACTTATGCATTCATTCACTCATTCATTTGTGCAATCAAGAATAAAAATCTTCATTAATTGACTCATGCATTTATTCATCACGTTAAAAATAAAATCTTCATTGATTAACTTATGCATTCATTCACTCATTTATTTGTGCATTCAAGAATAAAAACTTTCATTGATTAGCTTATGCATTCATTCATTGCATTCAAAAAATAAAAGTTATCATTGATTGACTTATGCATTCATTCATGCATTCAAAAAGAGAAATTGTTTCACTCATTCAATTATGCATTCATTCATACACTTTAAAAGCACATCTTTCATATATACACTCACTTATTCCTTTATTCATACATTCATCAAAAATAAAAATAAATCATTCAAGCATTACATTTTAATTATTGTCGTATCATGCATCATAAATTCACATCCTAAAATTTTTCGCATATATCATAGCCATCATGCATTTAAAATCAAATACATCAAAAATTTCTTTATCTAAGAGTTTCATACACTAAAAAAGAAAATTGCATGCATACCATGACAACTTCTCATGAATCGTATGCTTCAAAAATATTAGTCTCGCACCACTCATACATTCCAACATAAATCAAATGCATATACATGACATAATAACATCAAACAAGACATATACATGACATACAAATAATGCATATACAAGACATACATACATTAAATCATACCAATATCCAAGTCAACACATACTCACTTTAATCGTAAAAACATCAACATGAAATTCATGCATACACAAGCATTCAAATAAGGACACCCCTAAACCCCTAATTTTATTATGTTAACCATCTACCACCTCTCACGCATCATAAGCATCATTACGCATATCCATGCCAATCAATGCATAGTCCAAATCATACATCAATCATTATTGTACAAACATCAACATGAACTTCATGACACATATCCCAAGCAATCATACATTATACTATTCATCTGTACCATTTCAAATCGTACTTTCGAGGACCATGTGTTCCACGGCCTCGAAGTCAATCTTTCTAGGCTCTATGCCTAACCTTTTAAAATTTGAAGGCCCTGTGTATGACGACCTCAAATTGTGCCTTCAAGGACCTTGCGCTTGACGTCCTCGAAGTCAATCTTTCCAAGCTCTGTGCCAAACCTTTTCAAATTTGAAGGCCTCGTGCTTGACGACCACAAATTGTGCCTTCACGGACCCCATGCTTGAGGACCTCAAAGTCAATCTTTCTAGGCTCTGTGCCTGAACTTTTAAAATTTGAGGGGGTCATGTTTGACGACCTCAAATTGTGCCTTTGAGGACCCCGTGCTTGAAGACCTCAAAGTCAATCTTTTCAGACTATGTGTGTGACCTTTTAAAACTTGAGGGCCCCATGATTGACGACCTCAAATTGTGTCTTTGAGGACCCGGTGCTTGACGACCTCGAAGTTAGTCTTTCTAGGCTCCATGCCTGGCCTTTTAAAATTTGAGGTTTCCGTGCTTGACGACCTCAAATTGTGCCTTCGAGGACCCCGTGTTTGACAACCTCAAAGTCAATCTTCCCAGGCTCCATGCTTGACTTTTCAAAATTTGAGGGGCCATGCTTCACGACCTCAAATTGCGCCTTTGAGGACCTCGTGCTTGACGACCTCGAAGTCAATCTTTTCAGGCTCTGTGTCTGAATTTTAAATTTGAGGGCCACGTGCTTGGCGACCTCAAATTGTGCCTTCGAGTACCCTGTGCTTGACGATCTCGAAGTCAATCTTTCCGAGCTCCATGTCTGACTTTTAAAGTTAACCTCAAATTGTGCCTTCAAGGACCTCGTGCTGGACGACCCCGAAGTCAATCTATCCAGGCTTTGTGCCTGACCTTTTAAATTTTGAGGGGCCCGTGCTTGACTGTGAAGAAGATCTTTGTGCCTGACCTTTTAAGAGGTTACTATGTCTAAGTAACAAGTTACATAAGTGAGAAAACCAATTACCCAACAAAAACTATGTAGGGTAATCGATTACCCAAATGTTGTAATCGATTACTCTAATTAAAATTTAATTGTCAGTTGGACAACGTGTTTGAGTAATCGATTACTCAAGGCTATAATCGATTACTGAGAGTTGTTGCACCAGTTTTCAGATTTTAAAATGAATGGTTTTCATCCCAAACGAAATGGTTTCATTCCAATTAATTCCTATCCTTTCAAAGAGGTGTTGTGGCTATTTGGAAAGCCTATTTAAAGGCATTGAAACTCTGAATCAAAATATAACTCTCACACAAACTTTCAAATATAATTCTGAAAATTCTTTGAAATATTTTCTACACTTTTTGAAACTTGTTCTTAAACTTTCAAAATGAATTTTATGATTTGCTTGAGGTAAAGTGTTTCAAAGTTTTACAAACATATAAGAGCATTATTACTTAGTATACACAGAGTTATCAGATTACAAGTGATATTACATTCAATACTTCTAAAGACAATCCTGCCATTGTTGTAAATTCTTCATTAACATTTCAGAAATATTTCTTTCACAAGGGTGTGATAAGAAAAGGGATAGAGTCACTTGAAAATGTGTTTTTCAAGAGTGATATAAATATTAGTGAGTGTGTAAGGTACATTGAGGTCTCGGGGTGAGATATTGTAATTACAACTCATAATATTTAGTGAAAAAGTCTCTTATGGTGCAAGAGTATTGGACGTAGCCGTGAGTGGACTAGAAGGTGAACTAGTATAAAATTTTGGTGTAATCTCTTCTCCTTTATCTCTTGATTTTTTACTTGTTAATTTTCTGCATAATTTCTCCGCTGCACTTAACTCTTGATTTTGCAGAAAAGTGGTCATAATTTTAAGTCAACTAATTCACCCCTCTTAGTTGCAATCTTAGTCTTACATTGACGACCTCAAATTGTGCCTTCGAGGACCCCGTGCTTTAAGACCTCGAAGTTAATCTTTTCAGGCTTCGAGCCTGACCTTTTAAAATTTGAGGGCCTCGTGCTTGACGACCTCAAATTGTACCATCGAGAACCCCATGCTTGACGACCTCGAAGTCAATCTTAACCATCCATGACATAAGTTATATCATCAAACGCTTAACCATCCATGACATAAGCTATATATTTGCTTAACCACCAAGGACAGAAACTAACCATCCAATGTTTAACCATTCATGATAGAAGTTAGATCTGAGCTTAACCACCATGACAGAAACAAGTCAATCCTTGATGATGAAAGAAAGAAGAAAAACGGATCAGAATCTCAATCAAATAAACATTAGAATAATGTCGTGTGTTTATAATAGTATATAGAAAATAGGGCATGAATGAAATGACGATAATTGGTAGTAGATTTTAATACCGTCTTGGTGCTCGTGGGTTTGTTCTCAGGAATCATCTTCAATGTGATTCCCACGGCTGAGAGAAGTCCACTCCCATGATGTCCTGATAATAGCCATGTCACTGACTTTGGCCAATAAATATGGTCATCTCTTCAAAGACTAACACTCCATACATATAATGATGTTGCGAACATGAAGTTTGTGCTTTGAATAATAGAGTAGAGAATTTAACAAAACTACTTCACTTGTGTGTCTTGGAATCATTTCATTGGAACCATACCAAAGAGCATTGGATCATTAACTGATTCAGAAACTCTTGACCTCTCACACAACAATCTTTTTGGTCCAATCCCTCCAAGCATGACTTCTTTGACTTTCTTGAGCTATTTGAACTTATCATATAACAATTTATCTGGACAAATTCTTGAAGCTAATTAGTTCGGTACCTTCACGACATGTACTTTCAATAGCTCCAGATAACAACAAAATGCGCGGCGATTCAGATGCAACGGTGTACGTCGATTTGGGTAGGGATTCTGATTTAGGGTTTTCGGATGTGCAGTTAATGCAGGTGGTTCACGAAGAATTGATCGATGGGAACTCAAGTGGGACTAAAAGAGTTGTTGTTGGCGATAAATTCAAGGGTTTTGAAAGAGAATTGGATTCGGATGAAAAAATTAGCGAGTCTGCTATGAAAAGATTGAAACTTTCTGACCCTAAATCAGGTTTTGATTCTTCAAGGGCCTGTTTAGGGATTCAATCTCAGAAGGGCAAGGAGAAACTTGGGTCTGACGCAAAAAACCATTTTTGCAATGTTGAAAAAGGGTCTGAGAAAAACAATAGTAAGTTATCTTGTGTTTTTGATGTATTGAAGTTTCTCTCAGAGAATTGCAATGATGATGATGATGATGAAGAAGATGGTGTTGAGAATCTTAGTTTGTTGGAAGCATTCAAGAAGGGTGGTCTTAGTTTTCCTCGTCCGAGGTGGTGGCCGGAAAATGATAGGTTCAGGAGGGAGAGAATACTATAAGTGTTACTTGATTTTGATGCTTGAATTTTGGAACACTTAACTACTTTTGAATGGTTATACTAATCTAATATCACAATGGAGGCAATGAGGTTCTTCTTTCTCTTGTAAGTGGAATTATTTGGTACACAGATTATTTGGTATTTGTTATGCATGGCCTGCAAATTGTATTTAAGTTTCTTTGACCTGTGACATGTTAATATTTTAACTGAATTTTTGAATGATGTAATTGTTGCAAAAGCAGTTTTTGGCACTTATAATTTAGTTGAAAGCTTATAACTTCAATTACATAGTTGCAAATTGTATTTAAGTTTCTTGTTACTCAAATTTGCGATTGTGAATATAATCTTCAAATTTTTTGTTGTGGAACTCATTAACTTTTCAATGCAAGCTTGATTTTGTAAATAAAAATGTCCACAGTAAACAAGATATGACAAGGTAAATAAAATAAACAATGTACCCAAAGTAAACATAAAATAAACAAGATTCTTCAACACAAAGTGTAGTCTTTGAAGAGAAATGTATGGCTTAATTTGTTAATGAATAATGAGTAATGAGAAGGTCAATGGCCTTTGATATGGCCTCTTGGACAAAAACCTTGCCGTCCAGGTAAAAGGTGCAGACTTATCTTAAGGGACAAGTCCAGAATTCCAAATCACTTAATTCCGGCTACTACTTATTAATATTATTTTCCCTACCTGCCATTTAATTTGTACCCTACTTTTATCATCTATATATAAATCAAATCAACTTTGAATGAGACATCTAAAGCTATTCCATCTAGAGTTAGTTAAGTTGCAAATATCATTCATAGGAAATTAAGAACCATGAGAAAAGAAGGAAACAAGCAAAGCAAGTTTAAGCACTACATTTTTACCCCCATCAGAATTCTAAAGGGAGTAACAGCTTGTGCTGGAGGATTTGCTGGTTGTGGTGCATTTGCTGGTTCTGATGCAGATGATGGAGTTGTTCAAATTTCACACCTCAATTCATCAAGGGCAAATGGTGATGAAAGACATAGGGAGATTTTGAGAACAATGATTACTTTAAAAGCGGCTAACAAAACAGCGGAGATAAATTATTGCATGGTCCAGAATAACATCGTCAATAACAGCATGACGTCTAGTACTTTCAAACATGTGTCATGTTGTTGCCCAAAACATGGTTCTGGACCATGCAATAATTTCTCGGAACCGAAAGCTGCTATGCATGGAGAGAGAACAATGCCGATCAGAAATAGTGTTGGAAGCCAAACGAGGATGGTTATGCATGGAGAGAAAGTGTTGAAAATCAGAAATAATAATAATGTAGGGAAGGAAACAATGGTTGTTATGCATGGCCATGGACAAAGGCAACCAAATTATGCAGGGTATAAATATAATAGAAAGAAAATGAGCTATCATAGTGATGGAGTGAATAAGATGGAGAGAATTGATGAGGATAAACCATGTTCATTTGAACAAGATCAAAATGATTTCAACAATGCTCATTTATTGTATCTCTATCCAAGAACCAGAACTAATACAAGTTCTGGAAAAAGATAATAACCTATTTGTAGATTTCTAGTCCAATTTTTAGTTTGAAGATGTTAATATTCAGTCCCTAATCCAATTTGTGAGAAGGGAGATATTGATATTTAAAGATGAAAGAAAATGTTGATATTTAAGAAGAAAATCATTCCATTAATTTAGGATAGAGGTGTAATATAATATTCATAACTATTAACAACTATATTTTGGAGTGACCTAATCTTTCTACTAAATTGTGATCCGTAATTATAATTAAAGTCATGATATTACTATTGCAGCATCTCCTCAATTATGCATTTTCCTGCAATCTAAAATGGATTTAAGTTCTCTAATATGTAATTTTTTTAGTTTTATGAGGTTATTTTTCTTTTATCTATACATAAAGAATTCTTTGTGAATGTGTAGCTGTTTCTTTCCAATATATTTAAGCTATGCTATGTATATAACAACCCTTTAAGGTTCAATTCATATTGGAGTTACTTTCTCATAAGATGCACTCCTTTCTGAAGTTAATCCTCTATCTTGGAGTTTTTATTAAATTGTAATGATAAATTAAGATGATAATGTTACCATAACAATTATATGAAATAGCGATTCAAGAATATAATCTTGCTCTGTGTAACATTGTTATTAATGTACATATTCTCACTTGTAATAAGTTTTATTAATGTATTTTTGAAAAATGTAAAATGGAAATTAGTCAATCATAATAAAATATCTTGATGTTTAACTTAGACAAATATAACATCCCATTATTTGAAAATTATATTCAACAATCTTGTGTGCAGAAATAAGTTAGACTATACTAAAGTGTTATCCTTTTCTTAAATTACCACCCATTAAAGGTTAGAATGATTACCATAGTGTTATTTTTTTATTTGTTAGGGATTTAATTTTATACAATATACTTATTTGGTATTCTCCATCTTAATTCTTAAATGTCACTTTATTGTTTTTTATATTGATTGTTATTTTAGGAAATAAAAATCATTGACCTTATTCGTCATCTTGTCTTAAATTATCATATATTATTATTCAAAACAATTCACATTAGATGGAAAATAATGTTTAAAATTCAAATAAATTATTAGGACTATTTTAATTAAATTAACACCTAACGTAATAGTCATCTTCTTTTTGACAGATGGTCTAGGAATATTCTAAGATCAGTATGATATTTGTATAATTTTTTACAGTATTTTATTGACATTAATATCTATACACTATAAAAAAATTACACTATATTGCTTATCATGCACAAATCATTTATATATAACTTGGCTATGGTTAAATATATGAACATAGGAATAGGAATGACAAAACTTAGGATAATATTAATATTAATAAAATGTTGGTCTAATTATTTAAGGTTTCATTAGATTCACAAAAATACCAAAATGTGAAAAGTTCGTTTCTTGAAACTAATATTCTACATTAAAGATGATAACTTTATTAGAGAAGTGGATGTTAAGAGATAGCTTAGTGCATAAGCTTAACCCACTTAGCTTATCGCACAAGCTATTGTTTAGAAGAAAGCCTTGTGACTCTTGTCCAGAATAAAATGTTTCAAGCCAATGATGACAGTTAGAGGCAGTTACTTTTGTAACTGCCACATATGCTAGATTTTCTTCAATAAATAGAAGTTTAGACATTCTTTGTAATTAGTATATTCAATCACTCTTTCTCTCTTCGTTTCTATTTCTTCTAATCTTCTATTTCGTATGAGTTTTAATAGTACCAAAAAATAAACTCACAATAATGTAAAAAAAAAACTAGTTAAGAATGTGTGAAATGAAATAATATCTTAGAAATGGGTGAAAATAAAATTCATAGAATGAGGTTCTCCGAGGAAGCAAAAGTGATCAAACCCAATGCTGACGTCGGTGTCAGAATCTGCAAGAAGGGAGTCACCGCCGTCAGGCCATGGCTCCTTCTTGATTCCACCGGCGATACTCACGTGATCCAAGCAGGTAAACATGCTATCATGCGCCGAACTGGTCTACCTACACGTGACCTTCGAATATTGGATCCACTTCTCTCTTATCCTACAAAATTTCGCCTAAATCTTAGTTACCTATTGAAAAATAGGGAAAGAAGAAAAGCGAAATGTGGTACGAGAAACACATGTTTTAAGCCTTATATCATTTTCTTGAAAACCCTTAACCTAATCACGATACAAGCTTAAAAAAACCTTGTCGAATACTTATTTGCCTAAGATGCGCATCATGACAAAAATCGTTGACTCTAGAAAACTCATAAATTTTGATAAAAATATCTGATCTTTAATGCATAGAGTTAAAAATTGTCTTATTGATATTAGTTTCACCTCATCATCACTCATGGCTTAAAACTCAAATTAAATACTATCATCACATCTACGCAAGTCAAGCCCAAATTAAATTTTATCATCATTATCACATCACCACTCACAACCCAAACACTTATCAAAGTTTGTAGGATAATTGTTTTAGTATTCTTTTAGGATAATATGAAAAGGAAAAGTGGGAACCTCTCAAATTGGGGCAAATTTTGAGATATTTCATGGTCTATATGCAACCATAAATAAGAGAAGAGAAGACAAAAGAGGTTGATAAACTTGAAAAGGCCGAAGCCAAAATGAATGAAGTGTGAGAAGAAAATTAAAAGTGTGTTTAAACCGAGTCATGAATGATTTCAAGACACTACAAGTGCATATCCACAATATTGCTCAACAAAAGATACAAAAAAAATTAACAAAGAAAATAACAACTTTCAATAAATAATAAAGGAGTGAGAGCAACTTGCCCTTAATCTTGGAAATTTCCCAAGTAATCCAAGAAATGATGAGAAAGCTAAAACACAACTCAAGGTGAAAGAATATGAAGACCTATCCCTTCGACTAGACTACAAATTTGAAACATCAAAATCAGCAAGCACAACGGAACATTTGTTAAAGCCAAGCAACATATGTCATTTGTTATTAAACTCGGACCGGTTAATGACTTGGTCCGGGTACTGAGTCAATGAGTCACTGGTCCAATCATTGGGTCAATGGTTGGACCGGTTAACTCGGTTTACATTAAAATTCTAAAAATTAATGATATTGTATAACAATATTTAATAATTGTATACTCAAAATTTAAAAACATTAATGTACCTAATTAAAAAACCAATAACGAAAATTTTAATATTATAAAATGACACAACCAAGTTGAAAACATTATCAAATAATATATAAATTATACTTTAACTACAACAAAAATGTACAATAAATTTAAAATTTAATTAAACAACAAAGATTTGGTTATAACGTAAGATAACAAGTGACAAACATAATTACATATAAATTAAAAATATTTGACTTTTCACCTCATCAATTTGATTATTTTCTTTTAATTTTGATTGACTCGGTCGGTCTAACTAGTCTGATCATCCAAATCATCAGTTTTACGCTTAAACTAACTGAGTCAAACCAATTTTGATACAAAACCGGTTAGATGAGATACTCAAACTGGTTAGATGATCGGTCGGTTCGAGCCGAGTTTTATAACACTGCTTTTAACAACTGGGGAAGAGGAAGGGTGTAAAAGCCATGAAAAGAAAAATTATGCACTATGAACCATATTAAAATGGTAAAGTCATGCATGAATCTTGATAAAACAAGAAAGAAAGAATGAGAAAATCATTCATTGAATGATTATTAAATTGATGATTTACAAAGTTATATTGAATCATCTATATCTAAAGAGAGAGAAAAACTAACTAACATAACACCAAAGCCAACTAACCAACATAATCTATCATATTCACATACACTATTATTTATATGATATATTTCAACAATTTTCATGCATAATACTATCAAATTTATGTAGAGTATTGTAATATTTATATTATCAACGTAAATATTTATATATTATCATTGTATTATTTATTACTTTTTTAAAGAGATAATAATAATAAAAAAAAATATTAAAGTAAATGGCTTCAGCAAAGCATGAATATTGACCGGTACACATCACCTCCATCACATCGAGGTGTTAAAATATGTCAATGAAATATAAAATAAGGTATAGATTGTGAGGTGAGGAGTGAATAACATTATTTTTATCAAGTGAACGAAATTTTTTATTTGAACATATATATATCCCATTTGTGATTTGATAATGAATTTAATATGTATATACTAATAATGTAAATGTAAGTATTTTTACATTGTCAATAAATTTTCATCATTCATAAGTTAATTATTATTAACAATAAAACTATTACAATTATAAATCAATAATAAATGATTTACTGAATATTTTATAAAACTTCACACTTCATATAGATTTTAAACTCTTTCATAATACTAATAAGCGTTGTTAAAGATAACACATTTAACATCGATTGCTTAAACAAACGCTATTAAATATAATATATTTAACATTGCTTATTGAAGAAAGCGTTGTTAAAGATAACACATTTAGTGAATGAAAAAAATTTCAAATTCAAAAACAAAACCTAACATACAATAATACACATATCAATGAGTTTATTATTTCTCTTACTTTTCTTCTTCTCTATGACATTTTTTTCGCTTTTGTTTTTAGTTTATCTCTTCAAACAAGTTATAAGTTTTTTGTTTTTCTCTTCATGCATAAGGTAAATCGTTATCTTATTTTAGCTCATTTATTTCTTTTTGATTCCGTCTTGATGTTTGCATTTACACCATAAATAACAAGTCTTTATTTGTTGTGAAGTTATGAAACTATGATGTTCTAGGATTTTGGTTATGGTTCACTGGTTTAGAACATAAGGTTTGAGTGTAATGGTAAATATTATTTATCAATTGCTGCTAATTTTGTATTTTTTCATAACTTTTACAATTTTGTTTAGAGATGACATTTTTTATTTGTATTTACAGCTTGCATTGATCATTAAGGAACACATGAACACTCTGTAAGGACTTGCACATTGGAGGAGAAAGAATGAACAATTTGCATAAGATCTCATTACTAATATGTTATTTTATAATATTGGAATCTGTTAAGGTTTAATGTAGCTGGAGTCTTTGGTGTTTTAACATATATATTGTAAATATGGTGGAGTTGGACATGTTTGTCATGTGTTTGATAGAATGTTTGGGAGGGATATTGTCTTATTTAGAAAGTAGACATTTAACAGCGTTTGCTTTAGTGAGCGTTGTTAAATGTCTACTTTCTACAGCGCTTGAAAAAACGTTGTTGAATATAACCTTATGTACTACTGCACTCACATAGAAAGCGCCTCAAAAGTGCTGTTAAATGACAATTTTAAGCGCTATTGTTTTGCTATTCTGGCGTAGTGAGACAACAAGAATTCTATCAATTCCATCAACACAAGTCAGTCTTGGAGAAATCAAGGAAATAGAAATGCAGGCAGAGGAAATTCTGGATACAATAATAGAATGACAAAGCAATACCAAGGAAATACCTAGACATGAATCATTGGAAAGGGGCCAGCCTCATACAACAACAACAAGATATGTAATTTCTATGGGAAAGGAGGACATACTATAGAAACCTGTTATTTCAAACATGGTTTTCCTCCCAACTTCAGATTCAAGTCCAAACAAGAGAATGGTTTTATCAATAGCATACTTGTAGATCAAGAAGTGAAAAGGATTGAAGGAGGTCCTGTAGAAAATAACCATAATCAGCAAGAACAATCCCTTCAAATAGACACCAATCATGAACACAGAATCAATCAGATCAGCCATAAACCCATCAATGATGACCAACATGCCATATCAGGTAACAAAACTAATTGTAATTCTTAGGTTATTGATAGTGGAACAACTGACCATGTTAGCAATAATGCATCTATCTTCACAAGGCTTAACCACATTACACATATACATGTTCAACTCCTTAATAACATCACTATACTTACCAAGATTTCAGGAACCATCAAATTTACTAATACCCTCACTCTTCATGATGTGTTATACATTCCTAGTTTTAAATATAATATGATCTCTATTCATAAGCTAGTTTACTCTTTAAAGTGCAAACTTGTTTTTGATAAAGTATTTTGTTTTGTTCAGGATATGATTTCTTTGGAGACGATTGGACTTGCTGAAGCTTGTAACAATCTATACATCCTGAACAGAGATCATATGATTGATAACGAATCACCTCATGCTATTAGTTCTTTAAATAAACATGTTCCTACTTTTGATAATTGGCATTTTAGACTAGGACCTCCCTCTCATCCTGTTCTAAAATGTATAAACAAACAATTACCTTTTCTAAAATTTGATCAAAGCCTTGTTTGTGATGTTTTCCATATTGCTAAGCAACCTAGGTTCCCTTTTGTTAAGAGCATTTCCTGCACTCTTAACTCATTTGACCTCATACACATGGATATTTGGGGTCCCCTTGGCCAGCAAACTATATATGGCCAGAGATACTTTCTAACTATTGTTGATGACTTCACAAGGCACACGTGGATCTATCTCATGTCTAATAAGGGTGAAACTAAGAAGCTTGTCCAGAATTTCTTTCACTTAGTTAACACCCAATACAATCAAAGAATCAAGATGATTAGAACCGACAATGGCCTAGAATTCATCATGTCTGCCTTCTATGAAAGAAAGCACAAACATATCCTAAACACAATAAGATCTCTTCTTTTCCAAGCTGGCCTACCTAAATCATTTTGGGAATATGCAGTAAAACACTCTATTCACCTAATTAACAGACTGCCTACCCTTGTATTAAACTCAAAATCTCCTTATGAAGCCTTGTTTGGAAAGTAACCTAATCTTAACCATCTTAGAGTCTTTGGTTGCCTTGCTTATGCCTCCACCCTTATGAACCAGAGAAACAAACTAGATCCAAGGGCTCAACAATGCATCTTTCTTGGTTATAAAATAGGAACAAAAGGCTTCTTATTTTATGTTGTCTCAATTAGAAACATCTTTCTTTCTAGAAATGTTATGTTCCATGAGCACATTTTCCCTTACAAAAGTGTTTAAGCTATAAGCCCAACTCCATCTACCACACATGAAAACAACCTTCCCTTACTTTTGGATGAACCTGACTTAACACAACACATTCCCCACATCACCACACTTATGTCTAATCCACCTATCCCACCTAGCATCATCTCCCAATCTAGTCTTGCCCCTATTGTAAGATCCCAGAGACCTTCTCACCCACCAAACTACCTTCAAGACTACCATTGTGCCCTCTTGAATGCCACTACCACCACCAATCCTACCAACATTAAGCACCCCCTACATACAGTCTTATCCTAACACTCCATTTCACCCATACACCTACCTCATACCCTTTGCATCACTACAGCTACTGAACCTAAAACTTATAACCAAGCTGCAAAATGCCTTGAATGGGTTCAGGCCATGAATAATGTATTACAGGCTTTACACCACAACAATACTTGGACCGTTGTTGATGTACCACCAAATAAAAGAGCCATTGGCTCTAAATGAGTTTACAAACTCAAATTTCATTCTGATGGTACCATAGAAAGGCACAAGGCACACCTTGTTGTAAAAGGCTACAACCAAACCGAGGGGTTGGACTATTATGAAACTTTTGCCCCCGTTATCAAGCTAACCACAGTTAGATTACTTCTAGCCTTAGCTGCCACTCAAGGTTGGACTTTGCATCAATTGGATGTAAACAATACCTTTCTTCATAGTGACCTTGATGAAGAGGTTTACATGACCTTGCCATAGGGTGTTTTTTGCTCCAAACCTAACTAAGTTTGTAAGCTAAACAAGTATCTTTATGGCTTAAAACAAGCCAGTAGGCACTGGTTTGCCAAATGATCCTCCCATCTTCATTACTTGGGTTACAAGCAATCAACCCACGATCATTCCTTGTTCACCAAATCTCATAACAATCAATTCACTACTCTCCTAATCTATGTGGATGATTTAATCCTTGCTGGAAATGATTATAAGGAGATCCAATCTGTCAAAACTCACCTTGACAACATGTTCAAAATCAAGGACTTAGGGTCCTTGAGGTACTTCTTGGGCCTTGAAGTCACTACATCTCAACTTGGCATCTCATTGTGTCAAAGGAAGTATGCCCTTGATTTACTCAAGGATACAAATTTCCTAACTTCTAAACCTGTGTGCACTCCTGTGGTTAAAACTACTCATTTGCATCGATAAGACAATGATCCATACAATGATCATGTCTTATATAGACAATTAGTGAGAAGACTCCTTTATTTCACTAACACTCGTCCTAATTTAAGCTGTGATATTCAACAACTTAGCCAATTTATGACTGCTCTTATCATTAAGCATTACAGAGATATGACATGTGTTCTTCGTTACATCAAAGGCACTATTAGACAAGGATTATTCTATCCTAATTCTTTTATTATTCAAATAAAGGGTTTTTCTGACTCTGATTGGGCATATTGCCCAGATACTAGACCTTCTATCTCTGGTTACCTTATGTTCTTGGGAGATACCTTGATTTCTCGAAAATCCAAGAAGCAAAACATGGTTTCTCGTTCTTCTTCTGAAGTTGAGTATTGTGCCCTTGCCATTGCATCCTGTGAAGTGCAATGGCTCACCTATCTTCTTCAAATTTTCAAATTTCCTTTAAAGAACCAGCTCTTCTATATTGTGATAGTGCTTCCGCTAGATACATAGAAGCTAATGATGTTTTTCATGAAAGAACGAAACATATAGAGATTGATTGTCATGTTGCTAGAGAAAGGCTCCAAAACAAGCTTTTTCACTTACTTCCTATTGATACTGAAGAACAAGTTGCAGATTTATTAACTAAACCTCTTGAACCTAAGTCTTTTTCTTATCTGCCAAGCAAGCTTGGGATAGAAAATCTTTTCTCTCCAGCTTGAGGGAGGGTATTAAATATACGATGTTTTACTTTTGCTGGTTTCATTATGATTATATTATGCATACATATATTTTTGTTGTTCTGTTCTTATTTGTTTGCACATGCATTATTTGGTATGATGCTTGTCTTTATTGTAGGATCAAACAATTACACAACTTGGATGGATCAGCTTGGATGAAGCAGCATGGAGTTCTGCATCAGTGCAACAGATTCACACACATCTTGGTGCATCTGCATTGGATTCCCCCATCTTGGTGCATCGACTTTGTGCACATCAGACTTGCATATTTGGTGTTTCTATCCATCAGCTTTTGTTCTGTTTTGATTATTGGTTTTAGTAGTAGAGTCTCTATTAGTCTTGACTTATTTTCAGCACATGTTAAATGTGTTGTTTAGTTAAGAGTTTGTTAGTTAGTTGGATTGTTTGTTTTACACGAAATCTCAAGCTATATATTCCTAAGGTCATCTCTTGTAAAATCAAGACAATCATTACAATCATCTATCAATACACTTCTTCTTTTCTATTCTTCTATACACATCAAGATGAATTCCATTACTAACTAATGTATAATTAATTAAGAGTAAATTAAAGATTACACCAATATCCCATGTACGAATAATTAGTGTAATATATGTATATAAATTATAAGTTATTTTTGTAAGTGTAAAAAATAAGGAAGATTTGAATAGTTCCACTAAAACTCAGAAGTGTGAGTTTATTTTACTCAATTTTGGTGTTCTTTTCCAATGATGACAAAGAAAGAAGTAAGATAAAACATTATTTGGAAAATTATATGTCAAAGGTTTTGTAATTTCAATGATTGGAAAAAAAACATGACAATTTATTTTTTTCTTCAATTATTGTAAGAAGTTTTTTTTGTCTTATAGCTTTTGTTATTTTTTTATCTTGGTTAATCATGTCTTTACACTTAGATTTAAAGTATCACAACATAGAGTAGCCAATTATGCAAAACACAAATGCAATAGGGCTAATTTGTAAAAAAATAAGTTTTTATTATTGGTCAAAGCCTATAGATAGTCTATTAATTTGTTATCCTACTTTAAAATGGACAATACATGTAAATGTAGTGTTATTAAACTCGGACCGGTTAATGACTCGGTCAGGGTACTGGGTTAATGAGTCACAGGTCCAACCAGTGGGTCAATGGTTGGACCGGTTAACTCGGTTTACATTAAAATTCTAAAAATTAATGATATTGTATAACAATATTTAATAATTGTATACTCAAAATTTAAAAACATTAATGTACCTAATTAAAAAACCAATAACGAAAATTTTAATATTATAAAATGACACAACCAAGTTGAAAACATTATCAAATAATATATAAATTATACTTTAACTACAACAAAAATGTACAATAAATTTAAAATTTAATTAAACAACAAAGATTTGGTTATAACGTAAGATAACAAGTGACAAACATAATTACATATAAATTTAAAATATTTGACTTTTCACCTCATCAATTTGGTTATTTTTTTTTATTTTGATTGACTCGGCCGGTCTAACCAGTCTGATCATCCAAATAATCAGTTTTACGCTTAAACTAACTGAGTCAAACCAATTTTGATACAAAACCGGTTAGATGAGATACTCAAACTGGTTAGATGATCGGTCGGTTCGAGCCGAGTTTTATAACACTGCTTTTAACAACTGGGGAAGAGGAAGGGTGTAAAAGCCATGAAAAGAAAAATTATGCACTATGAACCATATTAAAATGGTAAAGTCATGCATGAATCTTGATAAAACAAGAAAGAAAGAATGAGAAAATCATTCATTGAATGATTATTAAATTGATGATTTACAAAGTTATATTGAATCATCTATATCTAAAGAGAGAGAAAAACTAACTAACATAACACCAAAGCCAACTAACCAACATAATCTATCATATTCACATACACTATTATTTATATGATATATTTCAACAATTTTCATGCATAATACTATCAAATTTATGTAGAGTATTGTAATATTTATATTATCAACGTAAATATTTATATATTATCATTGTATTATTTATTACTTTTTTAAAGAGATAATAATAATAAAAAAAAATATTAAAGTAAATGGCTTCAGCAAAGCATGAATATTGACCGGTACACATCACCTCCATCACATCGAGGTGTTAAAATATGTCAATGAAATATAAAATAAGGTATAGATTGTGAGGTGAGGAGTGAATAACATTATTTTTATCAAGTGAACGAAATTTTTTATTTGAACATATATATATCCCATTTGTGATTTGATAATGAATTTAATATGTATATACTAATAATGTAAATGTAAGTATTTTTACATTGTCAATAAATTTTCATCATTCATAAGTTAATTATTATTAACAATAAAACTATTACAATTATAAATCAATAATAAATGATTTACTGAATATTTTATAAAACTTCACACTTCATATAGATTTTAAACTCTTTCATAATACTGAAATCATTTGCTGAAAACAAGACAATAAACACTGTGGAAACTAAACACAATAATCTAACGAATGAAACTATTGAAGTGCAATAACTAAAGCACAAATGAACATTATCTTCTGAAATTTATCTGTAAACAAAGCATGAAATTAAGTTTCTAATGATAAAATATATTTCTTTCTAAATTCAACCAATAAAATCTTAACAACACATCAAAAAATTGTTTTAAATTAAAATTTAGTTATAAATAATAATACAAAAATGAGAACATAAAATATTCTTGTATACATCACCTGATTATGGGTCCTCAACTTTGTCTATTGATTGTGAAGTGAATAAATATAATATTAAATCCTATATTATGTAAGGTAAAATGCTAGTTAAAATATGTGAAATAATATTAATACCTTAGAAACGCGTGGAAACAAAATTCATAGAATGAGGTCCTCGGAGGAAGCGGAAGTGATCCGACCCGGCGCCGGCGCCGGTGTCGGCGTCGGGATCCGTAAGAAGGGAGTCACCGGCGTCAGGGCATGGCTTCTTCTCGATTCCACCGGCGATACTCACGTGATCCAAGCCGGTAAACATGCTATCATGCGCCGAACTGGTCTCCCTGCACGTGACCTTCGAATATTGGATCCACTTCTCTCTTATCCTTCAACGGTTCTAGGTCGTGAAAGAGCGATCGTGATAAATTTGGAACATATAAAAGCAATTATAACCGCAAACGAAGTTCTATTGCTTAATTCTAGGGATCCTTCTGTTACTCCTTTCGTTGATGAACTTCATTCAAGGATTGTTCGTCATCATAGCCATGCTTCTAAGACACCGAATCATGATTCAAAGGATGATCAAGAAGATGGAATGAAGATTCTTCCATTTGAGTTTGTTGCACTTGAGGCTTGTCTTGAAGCTGCTTGTGGTGTTTTGGATAATGAGGTTTCGTTCTTCTTTTCTCCTTTTCCGATTGTTTTCTTATCTGATTTCAAAATTTGACTGAAATAACTTCATTCAATTTGTGTTGATTGATAGAGATATGAAATGAATGAAGAGTAGTAATAGATATGAAATTTGATAAGCTCTTTTAAACACTTACTTAAAGGCATGTTTGAGTAATTAGATTAATTAAGTGATCCTTTACCTTATGAATAAGCTTTTGTATTACACTCATGGCATGTTTGGTGGACAAGACAAGAGATACAGGATAAGATAGTGCAGTTTTTTTTGTTCCTCGTACACTCACACATGAACATCATTGACACTAGTGTTTTAAATTGCGATTGTGGTTACTTCGATTGTGGCCGTTGCGATGCGGATTGCGGCCGTTGTGGTGTGAATTAATTGTTAATTAAAAAATATTTTTGAATTTGATGCAGTCCGATGCGGTTGTGTTGCGGCCTAATGGCCACATCATTGTGATTTAGTGTCATACCGCAATCGTGGTTCCGGTGCGGCCACTTCTCGTGATGTGGTCTGCAATTTAAATCACTATTTGTCACTATCACCACCACATCAATGCCATTGATATCTGATATGCACCAAACAACGGACAGGATAAGAGCTGATCCTGTTCACTGAACGAGCTCTTGTTGAAATAACTTAGAAAAAACTAATAGGATGATAATAAGCTATTCTACATAAGTTCTTCCAACCAACTGCTTAAATGCTTATACGTAAAGCCCATATAAGCTCCACATGAGCTTTTCATAACACCCCTGGAGAGTTTATAATACAAGATAAATCCAATAAGTTGTGTATGGGTATGCAGCTTTATTAAACACATTCAAATAAGCGCTTATCACCTGAGAAGTTACAACCTTAATATAAGCTAGGTAGCTCATCCGGCCTTAGATAATGATAATGATATCATGGTATTTGGAATTGGTTATCAGGCAAAAACACTGGAGCAGGAAGCTCATCCGGCCTTAGATAAGCTGACCTCAAAGATTAGTACTCTTAATTTGGAACGAGTTCGTCAGATTAAGAGCCGCTTAGTGGCTATTACTGGTCGTGTTCAAAAGGTAAGAGATGAGTTAGAGCACTTGCTCGATGATGATGAAGATATGGCTGAGATGTCTCTCACTGACAAGTTGTTTCAACACCAACTTGAAGAAACTTCTTCCACCTCCCCATCCATTAATGATGACGAGGATGACAGGCATGTAAAATCATTTTATCATGCTTATCTCTTTTGCAGCATGTTACATAATCTTTCAATTTTGTTTTTTGTCTTTTAGGATTCCTCCTGAAATATCATTGGAAGCTGGTGGAGCTACTGCAACTTATGAAGATCATCAAAATGCTGACAACTCCAGAGACCTAATTGGCAGGGGCAGCCATGGAACCCGTACAAGCACCACCTACAGCAATGTAACCAAGCAACTTGATGTCGGGGAGCTTGAGATGCTCTTAGAAGCATACTTCGTGCAAATTGATGGCACACTGAACAAGCTCTCTACGGTATTATTCACTTCCTCTGTCCCATCCTTTATCCTTTTATCATATTTTACTACTTTCTGCCTCTCTATGTAGCTATTATCCTCCAACCAGAAATGCTGCAGTTACAATTTACAAAGTAATATTTACGCTTTCTAATTAGTGAGCTTGATGAAAATTTATTCCAAGGATACTGGGAGAGTTATTATAATAAAATTGTTGGATAAGAATCCATAAAATGAGCAAACCTCGAATTTCAAAACAACTTATGCTTTTTTTAATGATCTGTGAGCTGGGAAATAAGGTCACTAAGATGGATGAATTATATCAAAAAGGGCTTAGGCTATTATTGTGGTTCAATAGTTTTAGGTTATGATTTCTTCCAGTAGAAGATTAAGAACAACTTTAAGATTCCCAGTCTTATATTGTTATCTTCTTTGTATAGTAGTTCGACATGATATGATTTACCCGAAGGATGGAACTAACTTCTCAAATTCTACTGATCCTTATTTTTTGGTTCCCCTGTTGAAGCTGAGAGAGTACGTGGATGACACGGAGGATTACATCAACATTATGCTGGATGACAAACAGAACCATCTCCTCCAAATGGGAGTCATGCTGACTACAGCAACTCTGGTAGTGAGTGCATTTGTTGTTGTGGCTGGAATTTTTGGAATGAACATTCATATTGAGCTATTTGATCAAAATGTTGCTGGGATGCGAGAATTTCTCTGGACTATTGGTGGCAGCACTGCTGGGACCATATTCTTGTATGTGGTCGCCATTGCCTGGTGTAAGCACAAACGCTTGCTGGAGTAGATGGGTACCCAATTCTGTTGCATATAGAATTGTACTGTAATTCAAAAACTACTTTTTATTTGTGTGCTTGAAATTGTAGCACCATATGCTGTTGTATCTGGTTTTTTGTTTCCATGTTTGCAACTTCATCTGCTTTGCTCATTTTCCTGTAAACAGAAATACTGATCTTATATACGATTGCTGCATTTCTGCATAATTTTGACTTTGGTGGTATTCCTTATGTTCTTCTCGCTGGCACTGTTACTAATTCATGTTCTTTATCAGGATCAATTAACTTCTAGTGATTCTAAGTTTAGGCATATAGGTTTTATTCGGAAGGGAATGCATTATACCCTCTGGAGTTATGATATTTTTGCACAACATAAGTATGATTTTATGGAGATGGATCAAAAGAGAATCATACAAGAGAAGAATTATTTTTTGATTGTTTGCTTCAATTTATTTAAATACATACATAGGTAAAGTAGTTTACACTACAAGCTCTAATGATGTTGAACGTTGATAACTTCATATTTAAAAAATGAACCAAAGCATACTCGAAAAAATGTATAATTTGGCATCCTATTTCATGCGTAGTACTGTCAATTATCTATTCATGAACATGAAATGATGGGTGCAAAATTCCGAAGTACACATCACCTTCCATCACATGGAGGTGGTAAAATGTGTCAATAATATATAAAATAGGATATAGATTGTGAAGTGAAGAAGGAATAACATTATTTTTATCAAGTGAAGAAACTTTTTATTTGAACATAAGGTTACTGACATCATATATGGTATCCCATTTGTGATTTAATAAGATTGAAATCATTGAATATGAAACCACACTTCAATAAACATTGTGGAAATTAAACACAATAATGAACTGAGTTTCTCTCCTCTTTTCTTCTGAAAAGCCAAAAGGGAATCAGGAAATGAGCATGTAAATGGTAAGGCTTAAAACAGTGCAAAAAGAAACTATTCAAGTGATGTAACTAAAGCACAAATGAAGATTATCTTCTGAAATTTCTCTGGAAACAAAACATGAAATTAAGTTTCAAATGTTTAAAATATCTTTGTTCCTAACTTTCACTTCTTAATTTTTTATTCAGTTGTAGAGCTATGACAGACTCAATTTTATTATTTTGGTGCAACACATCAAATACCCTTCCAAATACAAGTTATTTTAGTACTTTAAACCGGTGATGTCATCGGAAAACCCAAGCAATGCACCATTAAACTAGTTATCATCATGCCTAAATCGTAGTTACAGATACTCCTATGACCAATCTAAGTATTTACTTTTTTTAGTGTTCAACAGTTGTGTAGAATATTTGAGCTATCAGGGGATGCAGCAGGCAGGGTTGCAGCAGCCGCAGGTTAGGTATTGGCAAAAAGTTTCTTCCTCATTCATTCGTTCTTGTTCTACGTTTAAAGGTTGCCTTGTAGGACGTCGGATGGTAGGACGTCGGATGGTAGGGGTGTCGGACTCATCTATGAAGGGATCATCTGTAGGCCATGTCAGGTCAAAATCCATTAGTCTCCTTGGTGCTGCTGCCTCTGCTGCAGGAATAGTTCCTTCAATTGATGTCCCTACCATCTCCAGCATATTCTGAAAAAACTGCGCCAAAAGATCCACTCTGTCCTCATCATCCCTCTCTACCTCAGAAACCGCCACTGCCTTGCCCCGGTCCAGCCTTCGTTGTTTCTCTGACTCAGTCTCCAGTCTTTGTTGGCCTGACACTGTCCCAGTATCGGCTACAGCAAAATCTTCAGATATCTCTGCCACCTCTGGTCTTTGTTGGCCTGACTCTGTCCCAATATCGGCTGCTGCAACTTCTTCAGATGTCTCCGTCCCCTCGGGTCTTTGTTGGTCTGGCTCCGTCTCAGTCGTGGCTGCTGCACTTGAAGAGGGACCTTCAGATGGCCCCTGTAGTGTTACCACAGCTGCACTTGAAGAGGGACCTTCAGAAGGTCCCTGTAGTGTTACCACAGCTGCACTTGAAGAGGAACTATCAGATTGCCCTCGGGGTTTTGCTGCAGCTGCTTTTAAAGGGGAAACATTTTTCCAATTAACACATTCTATCCTAATGCCCTTTTCACGACAAAAATCAGCCAGGTGATGATGAAGATGGGACCTATCACCCTGGAACGAAAATGGTATATAAAAGGCTTTAGAATTTGTAAATATAATCAATCATAAGTAACAAGTTAAAGTAGGACATTTTTTTCCTCTTGATCTAAATACCAGTATCTCAATCGAGGGCAACTTTCTGCGATCCCAAATGAGGATTGCAGCAAGAAAACAGTAAAATGCAAAGTCAGAATGTCTGTGTCCAAGGAACCTATCCTCTGCAGAACCAGAAAAAACATGATAAGCAAGTTGAATTCTCTGAATGATCTTCTAAGCATCAATATGAAGGAAAAACACAGAACTCAAAAACATGTGAGTTTACCTCCTTGAGCTTGGACAATAATCTCATTGATAGAACGACGGTTGAAACCTCCAATACTAAGGAAGGTAGGATAAATGTGGTTGAGAAAACAAAAGGGAGTCACAGGTCGCATTTGCCACTCAAGTCCATTGAGAATGCGAAGCTCCATTCTCCTTATTGTCGTATGTTTGAAATCATATATGTCTGTCTGTGAAAAGAATCAGGGTAGTGTATTAAACACAATGTGGCTTAAAATTCAATGTAGCTTTGTGTCTATTAAGAAGTTTGACATGGTTTTAGTTTCTTGAGGAAGAAGTTTACCCGAATCATATCAAGAGAGAAGGGCGTTGTCCTCATCTTTGCGGCAAGAGTAAGGCAACAGATTGCAACCAAAGGAACCTTAGCATCCTTAACAAAACCAGAGTTGAGACAGAATTCAAGAACAGATCTTTTATGAAATAAATTATATGGAAACAACAAAAAACAAAAGAGATATATTACTGAATTTGGATTCCTTGATGCAAATCGATCGTAATAGTTCATGGCTAGATAGGGAACAAATGCATCATTGTTTTCTCTCGTCCAGTGCTGCATATAGCAAAATGTGGAAAAGATATCAAAAAGTGCATACCAGAAAATCAGTGGCATAATTAGCTTGTATGTCATTCAGGTATGTATGCAGTTCGTCACTTTTTACATTAATTTTACGAGAATTCCTTATGACGAACCCAATATGCAATACTAAATGAGAGAACTATGTAACTAAGATAACTAGAAAAGGAAGTAAGATTTTCTTGCTTGATACCGTGGCGATTACAGAAACAGCGAGCATCCGGATTTTGCGGTTGGCAGGGTTAATATAGTAGTCAGGTTCAGGCATAAAAGATGATTCAGTTTCATGGTAGCTGGTTAAAGCTTCCGCTTCCATGATAGTAGGGATGGAATATTCTGGTATGTAATATTCTGGTTTGGATCCCATGGTGATAAGAGAGAGAGAGAAAGTGAGAAGAAAGAAATAGAGAGAAAGTGAGAAGAAAGAAATAAAGAGAGAAAGATGATATGTTTTGTGCAGTGTTATGAGCTCACTGTTATAATTTTCCTTTCTCTAACTATAAACGGAAATGATAGTTAGTTGAGAAGCTTAGTTAATTGTTAGGTGGAGTTTTATTATTATCCATTTTTCTAAAGCCTAAATTTCACTCTCCATTTCACATATTCTCTATACGTTTTAAGAGGTTTCAATTTAAATCGTAAAACTCATGAGACTGAACTGAATCAAAGCATAAAATGTGGTTCAATTTTATGATTAATTTTTTTTAATGAACCATTTAATTTTAGTTCGATTTATGGTTTTGGATATTTAAGAATAAACTGAATCACATATTAAAAATATATATCGTAAAAAGGGTAAGGAATCATTTGCATCATCATAAGATTTGATAGTATATAACATGCACATGTCACATGACAGATGAAAATGAAAAACCATTTTTTGAATCTAAGAACTACTACCTAGAAATTGGAATATAATTGAACTAATGTTCACTGTGTGTAATTCTTCAACAACATTGACATATATGCTATATAAGGGCATAAGGGCTCAACAAATTTTGACAAATTTACCAATTATTATAAATATGTAGTCAAAATTATTCCAACACAGGTGTAGGATGTGTTTAAAAACATTACACGAAAGTTACAGAACCAAACCATTCATAATTAGTTCAATTCACACAATAAAATTTACAGTTAATCGAGCTGAATCGAATCATATTTTTATGTTTAGTTCGATTATTAAATTGTGCCAAAAAGCAAACTGATATACCCCTACTTCTTTTTTCCTTCTTCCTTTTCTCTCTTCCCTTTCATGTGGTAGTGTTGACAATATCTAGCATTTTAACCTATATGTTAAATAGGTTAGTCCAATATAGGTTGGAAATGGAATTAAATCTCTTATCTCATATTTATTTCTTAAAACCACCATAGAAAATACAAGGCATGGTATATTGCTACACAGTATAGAAGGTATTGTAGGAATCCTCAAAGAAGGGGTTTGGAAATAGTTATTGTATGTTGCATTTCTGTCATAACACATTAATATATTGAATCTCTTCTTATCATAAAGAATAAGCAGAATCAAAGTCAAACAAAAAAGAACTAAAATTCTGCATCCTAATTAGTATGAGTTAAAACTGCAATTCTTCAAGCAAATGCAACCAACCTGTTCCTAAACCACCCTGAGTTCTTTTAGGTCCTCATAGGATGCTTCACAAGGTTTGTTAAGAGGTAAGTGGAGCAGAGAGATAAACACAAAGGTTTTAAAACAAATTTTAGTCCACTTGAGAGGAAGAATGGAAAGGGAGGACTTGAGAGCTATCTTATTACCAAATTTTCTTTTGAAGTGTTTAGCATTGGGACATTTGGGATTCTAAAACCACATTTACCTTAGATCAATTTATTGCTAATTTGTGACTCAATATACCTCATCTATCTTTCTTTTTTTAACTTTACATGAGCCAAAGGCTTGCTTATATGCAAAAAGGTTCAATGTATGGTTGCTTGTAGAATAGGCAACCTAACTAAAAGTGGTAAAACCCCTAACTAACAAGCTAACAAACTACCCTAACTAACTTATCATAAAGGCCCTTCTAGAATATACAAAAAGTGCCCATGTAGAACACATGTGCCAATTAATAGCCCACGTGTGTAAATTCTGACCGAGAACGCTCCATAGCCAAGTAACTGATTTGGTGCGCCAAGCTTAGCCAAAGTCACGAGTCTGACCGTATAAGGCTGGTGCGTCAAGCTAGGCATCTGATGCGCCAAGCTAGGCATTTGATGCGCCAAGCTTGGCATCTCTTTGTGTTCTACGAGGACCACAAGATATTATATGGACTAGAACTATGTGACAGGAAGTTGTACAGAGTGTCCTCTCTTTGGGTTTTAGCACTTACAGTAACTAACGGATGCTGCAGCAAGGACTGTCCTCACAAACAAAACAAACAACATGTGCTACAGGTTCATCGTTGGCCCTGTGTGACTCTTCTACCGGTTTCTTTACTAACAAGGGATCGTCTGTCAGCCACATTAGCGTAAAATTCATTAGTTTCTTATATAATTGGAAAGCCCACTTCAATCAACATACTGAAACTAAACAAAATAATGAACACTAATAAGAAAGAGAATGTTCAAAACACAATGCAAAACGAAACTATTCAATGAAGTCATGTAGTTATCATCATGCCTAAATCATAGTTACAGATACTCCTATGACCAATCTAAGTAATTCCCTTTACATTAGTATTTATTTTCTTTTAGTGTTCAACAGTAGTGTATAATATTTGAGCTATCAGGGGTTGAAGCAGCCGCAGGTTAGGTATTCGCAACAACCTATGTCGTCATTTAAAGGTTGCGTTGTAGGATGTCGGATGGTAGGGGTGCGGGACTCATCTATGAAGGGGTCATCTTTAGGCCATTTGAGGTCAAAAGCCATTTGTCTCCTTGGTGCTGCTGCCTCTGCTGCAGGAACAGTTCCTTGAATTGATGCCCTCTCCAGCATATTCAGAAAAAACTGCGCCAAAGGATCCTCTCTGTCCTCATCATCCGTCCCTCCCTCAGAAACCGCCACTGCCTTGCCTCGGTCAAGCCTCCGTTGTTTCTCTGACTCAGTCTCGGATGGTACATCTTCAGGTGGCCCAGGCAATGCCTCTTGTCTTTGTTGGCCTGACACTGTCCCAATATTGGCTGCTGCAATTTCTTCAGATGTCTCCGCCCCCTCGGGTCTTTGTTGGTCTGACTCCTCCTCCATCCTGGCTCCTGCACTTGAAGAGGAACCTTCTGATGGCCCTTGGAGTGTTACCACGGCTGAACTTGAAGAGGAACTATCAGATTTCCCTCGGGGTCTTGCTGCGGCTGTTTTTGAAGAGGAAGCTTTTTTCCACTCAGCACATTCTATCATAATGTTCTTCTTACGACAAAGAGTAGCCAGGTCATAATGAAGACGGGAATTATCATCCTGGAACCAAAATGGTATATAAAAGGCTTTAGAATTTGTAAATCTAATCAATCATAAGTAACAAGTTAACAGTGGTGCATTTTTTCCTCTTGATCCAAATACCGGTAACTCAATCGAGACAAACTTTGAGCGATCCCAAATGAGGGTTGCAGCAACAAAACAGGAATATGCAAAGTCAGAAGGCTTGTGTCCAATGAACTCATTCTCTGCAGAACCAGAAAAAAATAAACAAGTTGAATTCTCTGCATAATCTTCTAAGCATCAATGTTAGGTAAAAACACATAACTCAAACATGTGAGTTTACCTCCTTGAGCTTGGACAATAATCTCATTGATACAACGGCGCTTGAAATCTCCAACATCAATGAAGTTAGGATAAAGGTGATCCAGAAAACAAAAGGGAGTCACAGGTCGCATTTGCCACTCAAGTCCATCGAGAATGCGAAGCTCCATTTTCCTTATTGTCTTATTCTTGAAATCATATATGCCTCTCTGTGAAAAGAATCAGTGTAGTATATTCAGCATAAAATTACATGGTTTTAGTTCCACAACAGAATTTCTTGAGGAAGAAGTTTACCGGAATCATATCAAGAGAGAAGGACTTTGTCCTCATCTTTGAGGCAAGAGTAAGGCAACAAATTGCAACCAAAGGAACCTTAGCATCCTTCACAAAATCAAAGTTCAGACAAAGAATTCAAGAACATATCATTTATGAAATAAATTATATGGAAACAACAAAAAACAAAAGAGATATATTACTGAATCTGGATTCGTTGATGCAAATCGATCGAAATAGTTCATGGCTAGATAGGGAACAAATGCATCAGTGTTTTCACTCGTCCAATGCTGCATATAGCAAAATGTGGAAAAGATATGAAAAACAGGTACGCCGTTGATCACTTCTTTACATTAATTTTACGAGACATTCATTATGACGAACCCGATACCCGATACTATGTAACTATTATAAATGGAAAGGAAAGTAAGATTTTGTTGGTGAATACCTTGGCGATTATAGAAACAGCAAGCTTGCGGATTTTGAGGTTGGCAGGGTTAGAATAGAAGGTAGGTTGAGGCATAAAAGATGACTCAATTTCCAAATAGCGGGTTATAACATCGACTTCCATGGAAGTAGGTACGAGAAATTCTGGTATGTATCCCATAGTGATAACAGAAACAGAGAGAGAGAGAGAAACAGAGAGAGAGAAACAGAGAGAGAGAAACAGAGAGAGAGAGAATGGGTTTGTGAGAAAGTGAGAAGAAAGAAATAAAGAGAGAAAGATAAACAGAACTGGTGTTGTGAAGTGTTGTAACTATAAACAGAACTGGTAGTTAGTTGGGAAGCGCGCTAATTTTTTAACGGGAAGGAAATGGCCCAGCTATTAATTGTTATGTGTAATAATTTTTATACAAAACTTTTTTTAATGAAATTATTATATAAATCACTCCACTACAAGTAAGTGTAAAAGTTAATACACATTCGTTATTTTTCAAGGGTAAAAAATGAAATCTTATTAGACACAAGAATGAAATGTTTTAGTAGTTCTATTTTTAATAAATAAAAAAACAGATGTTGTTAGCAAGTATACCACTTTATTATGGGTTGATGGAATTCTAATATATCTCTGATTCATAATCCACTCTCGAACTCCAAATTTGAAAATTCAATAATCGTGCAAATGAATCGCATATTAAACAAATATGTTTTTGGGTAACTCTTTTTATTCATAAAATGAGATATGGAAATGAAAAATAATTTTTGAGTGGTACTCTCTAAGAATTAGGAATGAGTATGAATTGTATAAGATTTGTTTTTATCTGATGTTAAATGTTTGCTGAGTCATTTTTTGAACGTGAACTTAACCTTAGAAGCTAATTAACTCTTAAATGTTGATCAGCCTTTGAACCCGACCATAGACTCGATGAAATTACTTATGATTATGAGTATTTAATTTGACATATAAATGACATATCTATATTGTTAATCATGCCTATATGATAAAAAATTAGAGAATTAATGATATTTCAACCAAATGGATATTATTACTCTTTTGTACATCATTAAATAAACATACATGAATGAGTTATCGTGGGATAAATCTTAAATATTTATCGAGTCTAACTTTTGAACTCGAACTGAGCCACTGATAAGAACCAACCATATTCGGAATCGATCATGGACATACTAAACTGGATGAATAGGTTCATGTCCACCCATATTAGTAACTACTAACTAGCCATTGGAATATAGTTGAACTAATACTCATAGTGTAAAATTCTTCAACAACATTAAGAAAAACATAGAACCAAATCGTGATTTGATTCCCATAATAAAATTTACAATTACACCGGTTGAACCAAATCATGTACTTGTGTAGTTTGGTTAAGTGGAGCAGAGAGATACACACAAAGGTTTTAAAACAAATTTTAGACCAAATGATATGAGAGCTATCAATTAGACTAATTGTTAGATTTCTATTTGAATCAGTACCTTGGACAGCATATGAAAACCAACATCATAAGATCTGAAAATCAATCAACTATGGAGTACTAACACCACTGAAACCACACTTAGGGTCTAATGCCAACAGAGACAATTCAATCAGCATAAGGAACTACTACCAGAATATTTTGAACTGTACAGAGTCAAGTGGACCACAAGAAAATTAAATGGACTACAACTACGTGACCTCTCTTTGGTTTTTAGCACTTATAGTGACTGCTGGTTGAACTAACCGATGCTGCAGCAAGGACTGTCCTCACAAGAAAAACAAACAACACGTGCTACAGGTTCATCGTTGGCCCTGGGCACCTCTTCTACTGGTTCCTTTACTAACAAGGGATCGTCTGTCGGCCACATTAGCGTAAAATTCATTAGTCTCTTTGGGCAATACCTCAAGGGATCATATAAAGTAGACTCGTCCTTATCTTCGACTATCGTGGCCAGTATTTCCATGGCCTTGCCTTTTCCCTTGCCCTTTCCTGTTCTGTGTTGGACTGACTTGGTCTTACTCTCAGTCTTGGCAGCTCTAACTTCTTCAGACCTTGAAAAGAATGAAGAGGAAGCTGCATTTAACTCTGGAGGTTCTATCTTAATCCCCTTCTTCTTGCAGAGACGAAGTAGCTTCACATGAATATCATTACAATGGCTCACCCCATCCTGGAATTACAATAACGAAAATATAAAATACCTTGGCAAAATTTGTAAATCTAATCAATCATGAAAAACAGCTTAACAGTGTCATTCTTTATATTTAATAATCCATAATTCCACATACCGGTATTTTGGCTGAGCTAAGACCCATCATAAGTTTTGCAATACAAGAAGCAGCAACAAAACTGTGAAATGCAATATCAGAAGGCTTGTATTCAATGAAGTCATCCTCTGCAGAAAGGGGGAAAATAAGCAAGTTAAATTCTCTAAATGATCAAATTTTGAAGCATTAATGTTGGTAAGTTTTTTGTTTAGTGAACATGAGGTCACATGTTTTAATCCTGAAAACAGTCTCTCTGATGCGTGTGAGGCTAAGGCTGCGTACATCTATCCTTCCCAGACTTAAACAAATGATCGTGCACTGGGCCACCCTTTATTGTAGGAAAATAAGACGGGATTAAGAACATATGAATTTACCTCCCTTAGCTTGGACTATGATCTCATTGATACATCGACGCTTGAAACCTCCAATTCTTTGAAAGGGGGGATAAAAGTGATCTAGAAAGCAAAAGGGAGTTACAGGTTTTGTTAGCCCCTCAAGATTATTGCGAATCCGAAGCTCTACTTCCTTGATTGCATCAGGATCAAAATCCTTCTGTAAAACGAATCAGTGCAGTGCATTAAATACAATGTATTATAAAAGTGATCATACTGAGAATTCCATAACAAAGTATCATACAGAAGGAGTTTACCAGATAAAAATCATCAGAGAATTTCCTTATCTTTGCAGCAATATTAAGGCATGCGGTTGCAACCAAAGGAACTTGATCAATTTCCTTAACAAAAAACCAGAGAGTTAAGACATAATGTTTAAGAAATAAAAATATATAGAAACAAAAAAGGATGAGATATATTACTGAATAAGGCTTCTCTTCATAATGTGATACCAAGGTATCGAAATAGTTCATGGCAAGATAGGGAACAAATGCATCAATTTCTACACCTCTCCAGTGCTGTATATAAATAAAATCAGTACAACAGTGATCATCACATTCTTTTTCGGAAAACGAAGAAATAATGTACATGTATGGACTATTGCAAGATAAATCTGAAAACCAGAAATTTTCATTTACAAATACAAATCCAAAAGAAAATCTGAAAATTCATGCATAAAATCTGAAAACTGAACACTAATAAAAACGAGAATGATCAAAACACAGTGCAAAAATAAACTATTCAATGAAGTCAGGTGATCATATAGAACTTAATTTGTTCAACAAACACAATCATGAACATTAATGCAGAAATCAGACACCGCAACCACATCACACCACAGTTGCGGCTACATCGGGTGCAACACAACCACATTACACTGTATTGAATTCAAAAACATAACTAACATAACCGAAACAACACATGTTAGTTACCTTGGCGATTATAGAAACAGCGAGGTTACGGATAGTGAGGTTGTGAGGGTGAGAGTAGAAGTTATTTGAGGGCATGTAACATAATTCTGCTTCAAGGTATCTCTTTATACTTTCTTTTTCTTTCTCAGTTGTTATGTGATTCCATTCAGATTCCATAGTGAGAATGAATGAGAAAAAATGAAGAATGGAAGAGAACAACACACTCACACTCTTCATTTCTCTTTCTCTCTCTTAACGGTTATTAGTTACTCATTTCTCAATGCGCGCTTTATTGCAACGACGTCGTGTTCTATGTATAAGAAATACGAACAAACTCTCTAATATGTGAATCATAAAAAGCCCGCGAGTTTTCCAAATGTGCCATTTTATTGGTTGCATGAGCTTTGTCCATGCTCTCTCAAATTTTACGAGATGTATTTATTTATTATTTACCAATAATGTTTTTCAGGTGACATTTGAACTCACAACTTATAGATAATAGTAAATTTCTTATCGACTATAATATTTGCTGACTACTTTTTTAGAGTTTTTTAGCTTCGACACTAATCCAAACGTGAAAATACTACGTTAAAAGGTCATACATTAAAATAAGTTATATCTGATTACTCACAACAATTATGAAGCCTTAATCCGAGTTAGATTGGCTACATGCATTGAATTGAATGAACAACATCTTAAATACATATTAGAAAGAGAGAATTACATATTAAATGCAATAATTAATTATTACTTAGTAGTCTTACATATTACCTTACCTATACCAATATGAATGCGAAATTAAGAATAAAATGACACCTATCTAGCATCCAATGTAGTGATTGTGATATCATTAGTTGAGAAGGGTTTAGAACTGCTTGATGAAGAAGTGTGATGAAGTGGATCTCTTTCTGTATAGAATCCAGGCTCTTTAGGCTGAGGCAGTGGAAATTCACTACTCAGCATCAAAACCACTGATGACATATTTGGCCTCTCATCTTGACTTACTTGCACACATAATAGTCCAACATGAATTGATCTTGTAACTGAACAAATATTGAATGAGTCTCTTATTGTTTCATCCACTAGTTCATGGCATTTTCCTTCTGTAAATAATCTCCATGCCTGAATTGTATACAAAAAAGCATATGAAAAAGTGATTAAAATTTTAAGTTGTTTGGTGGAGACATGTTAATGATTTTTTTTGGTATATTTAACAACTTACATGCCCCAGAAGATTAAAGCGGTGTTCTTGATGATAGAATCCTCTATTTCTCTTACCACTAATAATCTCCAATACCAACACACCAAAGCTGAATACATCAGATTTTGTTGAGTATTCTCCATCAATTATGTACTCTGGAGATAGATAGCCACTGCAAATTATATCCACCAAAAAATATATTTTAAAAACAAGCTAAGTCACATATAGGTTGTCCGACCCAATCATGATCAGGTCCGGGAGTCGGGAAGAGTGTCACAAGTAATGCACCATGTCTTAAACTAAAATCTTAAGCCAATGGTTTTGTGGGTATTTCAAGTTATAAGCTTTTTCATTCATCCTCTTGTATCCTACATGGGATTTCACACTTGAACATATGCAACATATATCATAAGTCATAACACACTTACTAGGTTCCAACCACATGTTGAGTATTTGCTTCAGTTCCATTCCCTCCAAAGCTTCTGGCCAATCCAAAGTCAGAGATTTTTGGGTTCATTTCATTATCTAACAAAATATTTGCAGCTTTTAGATCTCTATGAACTATTCTGTGCCTTGAATCTTGATGAAGATAAAGAATACCCCGAGCAATCCCATTGATAATGTCCAATCGCATAGACCAATCTAGTAACTTGTCCTTCTTTCCATCTGTTCAAAAAGTGACCAACTTAGACCCTTTTTCTATAAGACTATGAACCATAATTGTAAATAATGATTGCAGGATTAACCAGTGAAATTTGTGTGACAGTGTCTTTGGCCTATTAAGTACTAATAGAATAACGAAGTTCAGTGTACTAAGAATGCAATAATATGAACCACTGGATAAGGTTTCTTTGAAATCTAACCAAATATAAAATAGTCCAAGCTTTTGTTGGGCATAAATTCATAAATCAGCAATCTCTCCCCTCCATGAAAGCAACACCCTAGTAGCCTCACTATATTCCTGTGCTGAAGTTTTGCAATATGCATTACTTCATTTTTGAACTCCGGGATTCCTTGGCTTGAATTCAATGAGAGCCTCTTCACTGCTATTTCTCTTCCATCTTCTAGGATACCCTGAAAGTTATAAAAATTTACTTATTTTTCATCATTCAATTGTTATACATAAAGCTTTCAAACTAGTATTAGAAGACATGCAATAAACTGAAGTTTTTATAGGAGCATGCAATAGTTTTTTGCATTATAGGATAAGGGGACAACATTTTTTGTCATTTCATTACCTTAAAAACTAGTCCAAATCCACCTTCACCTAGTATGTTGCCAGTTGAAAAGTTATTGGTTGCAGAAGTAATTGTAGGCATATCAAACAAGGGTAAATCTGGATCTTCTCTGTGATGCTCATTTATTGCATTTGTATCTTTTTCTGTATTCTCTTCCATCTTTCCTGAAAAGTAGTAAGTGGTGTGTAAAAAAAAGAGATTTTGAAATGAATGGCATGCTCATTCTTCCCCATTTCTAAATCTAAAATGAAAAGGAAGCAAAGTTAGGTAATCCAACATTTTTTTTTAGTCACTGGTAACAGGACTCACTTTGTTTTGTGTGGTGAACTTTTATTGATTTGAGTTTAAGGCTTCTAATAATTTAATGGTATACAACTATACATGTTCATTTTTGAATTATGTATTGTGGAGGTGATCCTAACTCGTTGATATAAAATGACGATCTAGTGTTCGAGAATTCTATCTAGCATGTAGAAAATATAGAGGAATCAATTCGTAAGTGGAGAATTACTTAACTGTTTTTCTGTCGAGTCTTCCGTCTATAAACCATGAGGGTTAAGCATAGGATTAAAACTCCTATGCACAATGCACATATAATGATGATACTCTTTTGTCTATGTGATTTCTTTCCTTCAATAGATTCTGATAAATATGAAGTTAAAAAACAGAAGTTAAGAAACAGTAAGAAATGGTAGAAGATAAAAGAATAAAAAATGAAAGAAACAAAAAGCAGAAGAAGAAAAAAAGCATATTTAGAGACATACTTAATTCTGTTCCAGCCATCCTTATGTAAATATCATCATCAGATTCAGCAAATTCTTTCATATCAACCAATTTATCATACCAGTGTAAACATCCACTTGCACCTTTACTGATATCTGAAGCTGCATAAGCTGTGCAGCTGCAATTGTTCTTGCACAATATTCTGCAATCCTCAACACTAATATCTCTATTAAACCATGATTTCCCTGTGTCTGGTAGTTTCTTCCTTGAAAACTTCAAAAACCCATCTTTATTGCAAGTTAGTGAAGTCCTCCTGATACAATCACCATATATATCTTTTTTTTCGGTCACAAATCCTTCCAAGCAACTACATACAGGAATGTCCTCTATGTTACAGCTAGCATATGCTCCACATTTCGCATATTGGTCACAATCATCTAGTGGTATTTTTGCAGTAAGGGTCCAATCTTTGTTTACACCTCTCCAATGTCTGCCTTCAATTAATCCATCTGATGTTAACACCAGCCTATGGAGAAATGAACTGTTAACAGGCTCGAATAAAAAATACGCCTCTTTCTCGTTCGATACGAACTTAAATGTAAATATAGTATTTTGTTTCATCTGAGGACCCCCACTAAAGTAAATACCATTCCACGATCCAAGACGGAATCTTTTTGCATTCCCTTCTCTCAAAACTATTTGTGGAAATCCAACGACATCGACTTGATAAGTATATTTACCATGAGATGGATCATCAGAACTATTCCATGATGTTAGGTACCTATTTAGGCCTGTGATTAGGTTTCTTCCAAACTTCTGTCCTGGTAGGATTGAGTCACTTGGATAATCAAAACTTTGCCACAGAAATTCTTCATTTGGATCACTTTTGCTGCTATCTTGCACGATGAAGTTTCCCGAATCTAGAAGCTTTGCAATTGGATTCTGCACAAGCCTTGTTGTGTTGGAAGACCATATGACACTATTGTTATGGTTGAGAAGGACTAGAATTCCATTTTCACTGAACTTCAAAACTCCAGATGAGTCAGTGAGAGGGTTGTCTCTGTTGGCAACCCATACTGCTGTCTCTGCTGGGAATTTTTGGTACCAAATTCCTAAATATCGGTTCTCGGAATTGTGTGGACTGAAGAATCCCAATGCAAAGATTTCACTAGCTGATACTATGGTCTCACTATCATTGATAGATTGCAGTGAAGTTATAGTGTCTCTTGCAGCTATATTATTCAGCAAAGTGAGGCAGAATAAAAGTATGGTATAGCATTCCATTCTGGATGCTTATATATTATTTTCAAAATCTATGTTACTGAAAATTGTAAACTTATTAGATATTCATTCAGGATGAAAATTATCAAGTAACTGAAACACAGAGGCTGAAACACTCCATTTTCATGAGTTCATTAGTCCTTTAGCACTAGCAGTGTCAATAGCAGTGTCAATAGCACCTGTCAATGCAAATAGATAGTTGAGTTTCATCAAAAAAATTTGTTACTCAATAAACTATAATAGTAGTTAAAGATTATTTGCAGTTTGTAATTGATATTTATCAATGGCACAAAGAATCTCCTAAAAATATGAACATGCTGATAAATAATATCACAGCATACCTTGTGTTATTAAAGACAAGAATAATCATAACTAAAAGTGATTATATATGCATACACAGTCACACACTGTAAAGTAACCACAAATAGTTAGTTGGGTGTTTTAAGAATTAATTTGTAGGACCTTATATTAAAAGATATGTGGCTAACTCTTTTTTCAACATGATCTGGATAATGGGTATTTCAAATGAGAATCCTTTTTTCATAAACTATAATAGTAGGAAATATAACTTCATGTAGGTGTAGAGGGACCATTGATGTTGCAAATATCATTAATATTGTTGTTACATAAATTGAATGCCTAAGACCGTATACAACAAATTGATTGAAATGTCTATGGTGACTAGTATGCCACGGTAATGCATGTATATGATTCTGAATCACATGCAACGTTGCACGTCTTGTAGAAACGTGGACAAAAAAGATCCATTAGTGGTAAGTTGTAACTATAGACATGTTTGTGTGTTGGAGATCTTATCTATGGGTTACAACATTCTTTTATAGACTAAGTGAAATAAGCATATAAGTGAGTTTGATACCACATCTTGACCCAAAACCTTAAACATTAGGTCTATGGGTTCATCCATTTATATGCTCTTTAACTCATACATTTTTACTCAATGTGAGACTTCTTCATTCACACTTGGAATACCCAACAATTTGCTAGTTGGATTTTGAACGGTGATAAATGAAAAATGAAAGGTTTTGGGGTCATAAAATACGTTTGTAAGATGACTATGAAGCCTTATTTTTCCCCTAAAAAACTTAACTCACGAACCAACCCTTTGAAGTTCTACTATAGAAAGACATGGCCGATCCATAAACTAATTAAAAAATAAAGTCAATAGTAGATTTTTATAAAATACACTTTTGAGATGACTATTTTTTCTTTTTTTCCCTCCAAAATTCAATTCATATACAAACCTTCGGAGGTTCTTCTATAGAAAGAGATTGTCGATACAAAAACCAATTAAAAATAAAGTCTGCTGTAATATCTATTTGATAGCTTGATTATGTAGTGTATGTATACAAAAGCAAATCAATGAAATAGTTTTTCTGAGATAACTATCTTATTAGTTGATGTATTAAGTGTAGTTGTATATAGAACACAGCAGTGAATAAGTTCTTTTGAATTCAACCATCAATTTAATTTATTTTTACACAGCATGAAATCCAGCATTCTAAAATGATCAAACTAATTGAACGCTTGGTTTGTATTCTGATTATCTCATACCATTCCCACAGCATGAAATCCATAATCTATAGTGTATGACAAGGATAATTTCCATCACTTGAGAATCCCTAAGCTCCATGCTTTCATATATTAACATGTTGTAATTTTCTGAATGAAAATTGAAAAGCAAAGTGTTACATTAAATCTAAAATCACATTATTGAGATGGACAATCACGCATCCCAAAAGAAATTTATTATCTAGAAAGGATTAATCACTTATCTAAAAGCATGAGGGAGATACCTTAGTAATAATACCAACAAAAATCTCATTCATTTAAAAATTAAAATTAACATTCATTCATTTCTCCTTTAGCTAGATGGGCTAGCAATTGAAAGCCCAAAACAATGAGATGTGATTATCCTTGAGGTGCTCTTAGTTAACCAACATATTGGTAATGATAGAGGTGGTCTTAGTTCATCATTCATTTAGATTATTTTTTTTTAAATCAACAATAATTAAATATCAATGGTAAGTAATGTAATGATAATATATAAAATTTATATATTGTCAATACATATATCATTTTCCCTGATAAAAAATGGGGTGTTTGTCATGACCAAGTTTTGTTTTTTAATTTTAGAGCTTATAAGTGATGTGTCAATATGTAAGTATACATGTGTTTTTTATGTATGGAGACTAAAACTAAAAAGTCAGGGAATAAATTGGAAATGACATTTGAAAAGAAAAAAGTATTTATGTTAAGAGTAATGTTATATGTACATCTTAAATTTAACCACTTCTCTTATAATAAATCAAATTATCTTTATATCTCACATATTTTTTATCTTTATCTAAGCATCTTATAGTTACATTCTGGTTATTAAAATAAACAATTTTATTAAGCAATAATGAAAATATTTATTTTTATATCTTCCTATTAATCCTCATACCCATAAGGAAAAAATGACATGTTTAAGTGATACTTTATTTATTAATTGATGCAGAAGTGACATATATTATAAGAAGATTACCAGAAGATATATTACTTTTTTCCTCCTCAAATCATAAATGATTGCAATATCTTTGGACTATTAGTATAAATATTACCATTCATTTAAATTTTTTTTTGAAAAGTCAAACATAATTAAATATGAAGAGTAAATGATACATTATTATCATATAAAACTCATATATATCATTCCGTATATATTTTTTTCTTATCTTAAATTCGTGGGCTTACCTACTAAATTACAAAAAGAATGCAGCATCTAATGTAAACTTTATTGTGGACGGTTTTACCCTTTTGACAACCTTCGAGGAAAGTCACAAGCAACTTCACTCCAAACTACAAAGTAAACCGTGTTTGTGTCTGACCAAGCAACTACTTTGGTTACTTCCTCATGCTTAGTTGTCATCAATGAACCTATATCTTATAATCTTACCCTCTCTTTCTTGGAAAAAACCATTACCCATTATTTCTCTCTCTTCATCTCTATATATAACAACACACTTCATTTTTTATAAAACATTACCTATCTCCTATACCTTATAACTTATAACTATTAACTCTCTTTGTTTCTATCTTTTCTTTTACTATGGCTTCAAAAAACTCACAAGCCCAGTTTCAAGATTATTTGCCTGTGATGGCTAACAAGCTTGGTGGAGATGGTTTAATAGATGAATTGTGCAATGGGTTTAATCTGTTGATGGATTCTGAAAAAGGGGTCATCACTTTTGAAAGTCTTAAGAGGAATTCAGCTTTGCTTGGTCTTCAGGATTTGAGTGATCAGGATCTTCAATCTATGGTTGTGGAAGGTGATTTTGATGGTGATGGGGCTCTTAATCAGTTGGAGTTCTGTGTTTTGATGTTTAGATTAAGCCCTGAACTTATGGAAGGGTCTCACTTGTGGTTGGAACAAGCCCTTCAAGGAGAACTCAAAGATTTTTTTTGATTTTTTTTCCTTTTTTTTCTTCATTCATTTGTCCTTTTGGTCAATTTTCTCTTGTACTTAAGTGTAAGAAAAAGATGTAAAAAAAAAAAAATGAAATGGAAGAAGTAGCACATTTTATATTTCCTCCTTTGTATATTCTTCAATTCAATTATTATGCCTGGATATTGATTAGATGTGAAATCTAGATTTGCACTAGAAATTCCAATTTTCCTAGATGATAGAATGCACTTAATCAAGACTTAAACTTTCTCTATTTTGCACTAGAAATGAATTGTTTTTAAGATTTGTGAATTCTTTTTTTATGAACATTAAGTACAATCCAATGAAGATTTATGAAAGCTGTAGATAAAAAATATATAAAGAAAGCGTTGTTAAAGTTATCATAGGTTAACGCCTAAGAAAAATTATCAAATGAAATGCATGCTCTATGGTCCTATCACAATAATATACCATCAATAATGATAATTTAGGTGTTAGAATATTGGTTTTAGATCATATACTAATTTCTCTTAAGAAAATCACTTTGTTAGCTTTGTGAACAAAATATTAGTTGGGACTTTCACCACTCAAGGTACTGCTTAATTACTTTGATAAATTAGATAGTGAAATTGCTGCAACAAGATAACAGGAAAAATATATATTATATCTTCTCGCAACGATATTTCTGTAACTAAATTCATAGAGTTTCAATCATCAATAATGATGTATCTTCCTACATATACCGTTCGTCATAAAGTGTGCTTTGAAGTGATACTTTGTGACATATGTCACTTTTCGTATAGTGTAGGTTGATTCGGTATATTATTTTTCTTCAATCATACAACATACACAAAATAGCATAGTTGCATCATAGAGCTTTTTGGATAAGTAAACCTAATAAAGGCGGTCAAAAGCACAAGACTCCCATTTCGTAGGGCCAGATAGGGTAAACACTTTTATTTTACAAGTGAAGAAACTGTTTTCAAAAATTTTGAACTCATGACCTCGATCCAGATCATAAGACAGCGTCTCTTGATTCCTCGCTAGCAGAGTGTCAAACGGGGCTAAGCCTGAACCCTCGGCATTTTGTAAGAAATACAATTCCTTTCCTAACCTTCAGAGGATGATGAAAGGAGGTAAATATTATAGAGGGAGATGTAGAGTAAGTATTGATCCACAGTAAATCAATAGAATACACAGAAAATGAAAACAGAAAACAAATAATTGAATACATCAGTATTTGAAAACGAAAACTAAAATTGCAAGTAGCTTATGAAAGAATAACATCTTTAACAGCTAAACCGGGTCTTAAATGAGGCACAAAAAGGAGCAAATTTTTTAGAGATCAAGCACAGAACTTAAAAGAGAAAATATCACCTCCTTCCCCCTTCAGTTTGTAACAAGACATGTTTTTTAATCATAAAGTCCATATCATAATTTAGTATGTGCATTAGAGCCGGCTTGTGGAATCATTTTTCGACAAATTTATGTAAATGAAATACAGACCAACAAGTTCAAACGACAAAAATAAATTAATATCCGTACTATCTGAAAGTCTGAGAAATAGAGGAAAAGAGTAGCTACCTTTCACCTTTCACAGCAAGCACACCAGCCATAAGATCACTATGGCGGGCGATAAATTTGGTAGCTGAGTGCATGACAATATCTGCAGGAATAACACACAAGTCACAACTGTGTAAAGTTTGGGTATAACATGGCATGTTGAGGCGTTCTTAAGTATGCATAAAAAACATACAATAAAGAGTAAAATTGGAGGTAACATTTCATGTTATCCTGTACAAATATTTCTACTCAATTGACAACAGAGTAAACAGTAAAGTAAAAATACAGTGCTAACTGCTAAGTGACTAACAAATAGGCACATGATTTAGCCACCCTTATGTTTTGCGGATAGAGGCACATACATGCAGTGAAAGAGTATATCGCATCACTTTAATATTCTTAGCAGGTGAGGAAATTCAAGTGGTTTACAACGTTTCACTCATCTCAAACAACACCCTCATTTTTCGTCCCTCACAATTTTTAGTACGAGTTAGCAACCGCGTTTTTAAGAAGTGAATAGATCTATTTAAATTTCATAGGCTTGCAATGTTTATACCTGCTCCAAGTTCCAATGGCTGGTTTCAATTAATCCATCTGATGTTAACACCAGCCTATGGAGAAATGAACTGTTAACAGGCTCGAATAAAAAATACGCCTCTTTCTCGTTCGATACGAACTTAAATGTAAATATAGTATTTTGTTTCATCTGAGGACCCCCACTAAAGTAAATACCATTCCACGATCCAAGACGGAATCTTTTTGCATTCCCTTCTCTCAAAACTATTTGTGGAAATCCAACGACATCGACTTGATAAGTATATTTACCATGAGATGGATCATCAGAACTATTCCATGATGTTAGGTACCTATTTAGGCCTGTGATTAGGTTTCTTCCAAACTTCTGTCCTGGTAGGATTGAGTCACTTGGATAATCAAAACTTTGCCACAGAAATTCTTCATTTGGATCACTTTTGCTGCTATCTTGCACGATGAAGTTTCCCGAATCTAGAAGCTTTGCAATTGGATTCTGCACAAGCCTTGTTGTGTTGGAAGACCATATGACACTATTGTTATGGTTGAGAAGGACTAGAATTCCATTTTCACTGAACTTCAAAACTCCAGATGAGTCAGTGAGAGGGTTGTCTCTGTTGGCAACCCATACTGCTGTCTCTGCTGGGAATTTTTGGTACCAAATTCCTAAATATCGGTTCTCGGAATTGTGTGGACTGAAGAATCCCAATGCAAAGATTTCACTAGCTGATACTATGGTCTCACTATCATTGATAGATTGCAGTGAAGTTATAGTGTCTCTTGCAGCTATATTATTCAGCAAAGTGAGGCAGAATAAAAGTATGGTATAGCATTCCATTCTGGATGCTTATATATTATTTTCAAAATCTATGTTACTGAAAATTGTAAACTTATTAGATATTCATTCAGGATGAAAATTATCAAGTAACTGAAACACAGAGGCTGAAACACTCCATTTTCATGAGTTCATTAGTCCTTTAGCACTAGCAGTGTCAATAGCAGTGTCAATAGCACCTGTCAATGCAAATAGATAGTTGAGTTTCATCAAAAAAATTTGTTACTCAATAAACTATAATAGTAGTTAAAGATTATTTGCAGTTTGTAATTGATATTTATCAATGGCACAAAGAATCTCCTAAAAATATGAACATGCTGATAAATAATATCACAGCATACCTTGTGTTATTAAAGACAAGAATAATCATAACTAAAAGTGATTATATATGCATACACAGTCACACACTGTAAAGTAACCACAAATAGTTAGTTGGGTGTTTTAAGAATTAATTTGTAGGACCTTATATTAAAAGATATGTGGCTAACTCTTTTTTCAACATGATCTGGATAATGGGTATTTCAAATGAGAATCCTTTTTTCATAAACTATAATAGTAGGAAATATAACTTCATGTAGGTGTAGAGGGACCATTGATGTTGCAAATATCATTAATATTGTTGTTACATAAATTGAATGCCTAAGACCGTATACAACAAATTGATTGAAATGTCTATGGTGACTAGTATGCCACGGTAATGCATGTATATGATTCTGAATCACATGCAACGTTGCACGTCTTGTAGAAACGTGGACAAAAAAGATCCATTAGTGGTAAGTTGTAACTATAGACATGTTTGTGTGTTGGAGATCTTATCTATGGGTTACAACATTCTTTTATAGACTAAGTGAAATAAGCATATAAGTGAGTTTGATACCACATCTTGACCCAAAACCTTAAACATTAGGTCTATGGGTTCATCCATTTATATGCTCTTTAACTCATACATTTTTACTCAATGTGAGACTTCTTCATTCACACTTGGAATACCCAACAATTTGCTAGTTGGATTTTGAACGGTGATAAATGAAAAATGAAAGGTTTTGGGGTCATAAAATACGTTTGTAAGATGACTATGAAGCCTTATTTTTCCCCTAAAAAACTTAACTCACGAACCAACCCTTTGAAGTTCTACTATAGAAAGACATGGCCGATCCATAAACTAATTAAAAAATAAAGTCAATAGTAGATTTTTATAAAATACACTTTTGAGATGACTATTTTTTCTTTTTTTCCCTCCAAAATTCAATTCATATACAAACCTTCGGAGGTTCTTCTATAGAAAGAGATTGTCGATACAAAAACCAATTAAAAATAAAGTCTGCTGTAATATCTATTTGATAGCTTGATTATGTAGTGTATGTATACAAAAGCAAATCAATGAAATAGTTTTTCTGAGATAACTATCTTATTAGTTGATGTATTAAGTGTAGTTGTATATAGAACACAGCAGTGAATAAGTTCTTTTGAATTCAACCATCAATTTAATTTATTTTTACACAGCATGAAATCCAGCATTCTAAAATGATCAAACTAATTGAACGCTTGGTTTGTATTCTGATTATCTCATACCATTCCCACAGCATGAAATCCATAATCTATAGTGTATGACAAGGATAATTTCCATCACTTGAGAATCCCTAAGCTCCATGCTTTCATATATTAACATGTTGTAATTTTCTGAATGAAAATTGAAAAGCAAAGTGTTACATTAAATCTAAAATCACATTATTGAGATGGACAATCACGCATCCCAAAAGAAATTTATTATCTAGAAAGGATTAATCACTTATCTAAAAGCATGAGGGAGATACCTTAGTAATAATACCAACAAAAATCTCATTCATTTAAAAATTAAAATTAACATTCATTCATTTCTCCTTTAGCTAGATGGGCTAGCAATTGAAAGCCCAAAACAATGAGATGTGATTATCCTTGAGGTGCTCTTAGTTAACCAACATATTGGTAATGATAGAGGTGGTCTTAGTTCATCATTCATTTAGATTATTTTTTTTTAAATCAACAATAATTAAATATCAATGGTAAGTAATGTAATGATAATATATAAAATTTATATATTGTCAATACATATATCATTTTCCCTGATAAAAAATGGGGTGTTTGTCATGACCAAGTTTTGTTTTTTAATTTTAGAGCTTATAAGTGATGTGTCAATATGTAAGTATACATGTGTTTTTTATGTATGGAGACTAAAACTAAAAAGTCAGGGAATAAATTGGAAATGACATTTGAAAAGAAAAAAGTATTTATGTTAAGAGTAATGTTATATGTACATCTTAAATTTAACCACTTCTCTTATAATAAATCAAATTATCTTTATATCTCACATATTTTTTATCTTTATCTAAGCATCTTATAGTTACATTCTGGTTATTAAAATAAACAATTTTATTAAGCAATAATGAAAATATTTATTTTTATATCTTCCTATTAATCCTCATACCCATAAGGAAAAAATGACATGTTTAAGTGATACTTTATTTATTAATTGATGCAGAAGTGACATATATTATAAGAAGATTACCAGAAGATATATTACTTTTTTCCTCCTCAAATCATAAATGATTGCAATATCTTTGGACTATTAGTATAAATATTACCATTCATTTAAATTTTTTTTTGAAAAGTCAAACATAATTAAATATGAAGAGTAAATGATACATTATTATCATATAAAACTCATATATATCATTCCGTATATATTTTTTTCTTATCTTAAATTCGTGGGCTTACCTACTAAATTACAAAAAGAATGCAGCATCTAATGTAAACTTTATTGTGGACGGTTTTACCCTTTTGACAACCTTCGAGGAAAGTCACAAGCAACTTCACTCCAAACTACAAAGTAAACCGTGTTTGTGTCTGACCAAGCAACTACTTTGGTTACTTCCTCATGCTTAGTTGTCATCAATGAACCTATATCTTATAATCTTACCCTCTCTTTCTTGGAAAAAACCATTACCCATTATTTCTCTCTCTTCATCTCTATATATAACAACACACTTCATTTTTTATAAAACATTACCTATCTCCTATACCTTATAACTTATAACTATTAACTCTCTTTGTTTCTATCTTTTCTTTTACTATGGCTTCAAAAAACTCACAAGCCCAGTTTCAAGATTATTTGCCTGTGATGGCTAACAAGCTTGGTGGAGATGGTTTAATAGATGAATTGTGCAATGGGTTTAATCTGTTGATGGATTCTGAAAAAGGGGTCATCACTTTTGAAAGTCTTAAGAGGAATTCAGCTTTGCTTGGTCTTCAGGATTTGAGTGATCAGGATCTTCAATCTATGGTTGTGGAAGGTGATTTTGATGGTGATGGGGCTCTTAATCAGTTGGAGTTCTGTGTTTTGATGTTTAGATTAAGCCCTGAACTTATGGAAGGGTCTCACTTGTGGTTGGAACAAGCCCTTCAAGGAGAACTCAAAGATTTTTTTTGATTTTTTTTCCTTTTTTTTCTTCATTCATTTGTCCTTTTGGTCAATTTTCTCTTGTACTTAAGTGTAAGAAAAAGATGTAAAAAAAAAAAAATGAAATGGAAGAAGTAGCACATTTTATATTTCCTCCTTTGTATATTCTTCAATTCAATTATTATGCCTGGATATTGATTAGATGTGAAATCTAGATTTGCACTAGAAATTCCAATTTTCCTAGATGATAGAATGCACTTAATCAAGACTTAAACTTTCTCTATTTTGCACTAGAAATGAATTGTTTTTAAGATTTGTGAATTCTTTTTTTATGAACATTAAGTACAATCCAATGAAGATTTATGAAAGCTGTAGATAAAAAATATATAAAGAAAGCGTTGTTAAAGTTATCATAGGTTAACGCCTAAGAAAAATTATCAAATGAAATGCATGCTCTATGGTCCTATCACAATAATATACCATCAATAATGATAATTTAGGTGTTAGAATATTGGTTTTAGATCATATACTAATTTCTCTTAAGAAAATCACTTTGTTAGCTTTGTGAACAAAATATTAGTTGGGACTTTCACCACTCAAGGTACTGCTTAATTACTTTGATAAATTAGATAGTGAAATTGCTGCAACAAGATAACAGGAAAAATATATATTATATCTTCTCGCAACGATATTTCTGTAACTAAATTCATAGAGTTTCAATCATCAATAATGATGTATCTTCCTACATATACCGTTCGTCATAAAGTGTGCTTTGAAGTGATACTTTGTGACATATGTCACTTTTCGTATAGTGTAGGTTGATTCGGTATATTATTTTTCTTCAATCATACAACATACACAAAATAGCATAGTTGCATCATAGAGCTTTTTGGATAAGTAAACCTAATAAAGGCGGTCAAAAGCACAAGACTCCCATTTCGTAGGGCCAGATAGGGTAAACACTTTTATTTTACAAGTGAAGAAACTGTTTTCAAAAATTTTGAACTCATGACCTCGATCCAGATCATAAGACAGCGTCTCTTGATTCCTCGCTAGCAGAGTGTCAAACGGGGCTAAGCCTGAACCCTCGGCATTTTGTAAGAAATACAATTCCTTTCCTAACCTTCAGAGGATGATGAAAGGAGGTAAATATTATAGAGGGAGATGTAGAGTAAGTATTGATCCACAGTAAATCAATAGAATACACAGAAAATGAAAACAGAAAACAAATAATTGAATACATCAGTATTTGAAAACGAAAACTAAAATTGCAAGTAGCTTATGAAAGAATAACATCTTTAACAGCTAAACCGGGTCTTAAATGAGGCACAAAAAGGAGCAAATTTTTTAGAGATCAAGCACAGAACTTAAAAGAGAAAATATCACCTCCTTCCCCCTTCAGTTTGTAACAAGACATGTTTTTTAATCATAAAGTCCATATCATAATTTAGTATGTGCATTAGAGCCGGCTTGTGGAATCATTTTTCGACAAATTTATGTAAATGAAATACAGACCAACAAGTTCAAACGACAAAAATAAATTAATATCCGTACTATCTGAAAGTCTGAGAAATAGAGGAAAAGAGTAGCTACCTTTCACCTTTCACAGCAAGCACACCAGCCATAAGATCACTATGGCGGGCGATAAATTTGGTAGCTGAGTGCATGACAATATCTGCAGGAATAACACACAAGTCACAACTGTGTAAAGTTTGGGTATAACATGGCATGTTGAGGCGTTCTTAAGTATGCATAAAAAACATACAATAAAGAGTAAAATTGGAGGTAACATTTCATGTTATCCTGTACAAATATTTCTACTCAATTGACAACAGAGTAAACAGTAAAGTAAAAATACAGTGCTAACTGCTAAGTGACTAACAAATAGGCACATGATTTAGCCACCCTTATGTTTTGCGGATAGAGGCACATACATGCAGTGAAAGAGTATATCGCATCACTTTAATATTCTTAGCAGGTGAGGAAATTCAAGTGGTTTACAACGTTTCACTCATCTCAAACAACACCCTCATTTTTCGTCCCTCACAATTTTTAGTACGAGTTAGCAACCGCGTTTTTAAGAAGTGAATAGATCTATTTAAATTTCATAGGCTTGCAATGTTTATACCTGCTCCAAGTTCCAATGGCTGGTACAACACAGGTGACATTATACTATTGTCCACTAACACCAGAACACCATGTGCATGAGCTATCTCTGCTATTTTCTGGACAAGAATGAAGGGGGGAAAATTAATCATACATTATTAATAATATCATCCCGAATACTTAGACACAATCATTCCCTTGAATGTAGCATTCCAAATCCAGATATCAATGACAGAAACTTACTGTTAGTTTCTTATATGCACAAATTACAACAACAACCACAGAAAGACATGGTCAACATCATTAAAACTTCAAAACTACAAATTGCAACACCTTACTCGAATATCAGAAATTTGTAGCCGAGGATTGGTTGGACTCTCAAGCCACACAAGCTTAGTTCGGGGTCCAATAGCAGATGCAACTTCATTTAGATCACATGTATTTACCCGTCTGCACATGCAAGAATTAATGTATTATCAATAATGGACTCATGCTTCATGGAACCAACAAACTTGGCTGGTTTGTTTCTATAATTAATCACGCGTTATAGGGAAAATAGATAAGCACGAGTAAATCATACTAACTTCACCACAACTCCCCTCTTTGGAAGTACTTGGGACAGCAACCTATCTGAGCTACCATACATATCATCTCCAGCAACAATTTCCTCACTTAAAGCAGCCATTCCACTGGTGAAGCATAGGGCCCTATCTGCTTTATCAAGTTTTGCCGGTAAACTAGAGCACAAAACATGAAGAGTCGAAGACGATGTTCAAATAAACATAATATGAAACATCTGCAGTTGCAATAATAAAAGTAAACCAACATGCCACATCAAACCTCTCTAAAGCATGTCGAGTAGGATTCCCACTTCTGGTGTAGTCATAGGGACCATTTTCTATTGCAGATGGCTGCATGAAGAAGAGTACGAAACATAAAATACAATGCAACTAATTAAGGAAAAGTATTGTAATAGGTATATTAAATAATCATGACTAAAGAGTTGATCACCAAATGATTGAAGATACTGAATTCATGCCGATGAACCCGGCAATGAGTATTTGTATTACATAATGTAAAAAATCAATGCTTCACCTGCTTAAAAGTAGCAGTTTGGTAAAGTGGAGTATTAACAGCTCCATATGGATCAAACTTATTCTCGAAATTCATCATCATTGTTGAAATACCAGGCTCCCCTGTCTTCTCTTCTACAAACACCTCTTCTTCAAACAAAAAGTTTCATTATTTACAGTTTACACACAAAACATAAACCTTATATATCTGATCTCAGCACATACCATTTAATAACCCTGCGGCACCATCTTCCAAAGATGATGTACCTACATTCGTCTCTCTTTCAACCAAGCAATTCAGCTTGAACCCTTTTGCAAACAACACTGGGTTTGTAGTAAAATTTGATGACTTGTTAAACCCCAGATTCTCCCATTTACTTGTACCAGTTGTGATCTTAAAAACACACCACAATAGTTATAGAATTATAAGCATTATGCAAATGGGGTATCATCATTGAGTGAAAAAAATGATTTTGAAGCTCTTGAAATAAAAAGGGGTCCTGAAATCAAGCTTGATAAGCTTAGAAACTGTAAAAAAAAAACTTTTTTTTTAACAAATATATAATAAGGCACAGTGAGAATAAGAAGTGATAAGAAAATAAAAGAGGGTTTGTTTTACCTGAGCGTTGGAATGAAAGAAGTAAATATGATTGAAAGAAATTGAAAGGTTTGGAGTTGTACTCAAACACTGTACTATGTTGTTATTGTTGTCTGCAATTATTCAAAGGCAAAATCCTAAGTTGTATATATAGTGGCCATAACGAATGAGCTTCAATTTTCTAAGGTTTAAGGTGCAACAACTAAAGATTGGTGCAGTCATGCACAATGATGATCGAAGAGTGGAGAAATATCTAAGATCCATGAAGAGAAATGTAGGGCTGTGATTCACTAGGGTGGATGACTTTGTTTTCTTGGTAATAATCCCTTCTATAAGTATAATCTATGAAGCACAGATTCGCCAAATACCTTCGCGTGTTGGTGTCCGACACGTATCTGACACTGATATGTTCAGATTCGCGACGGATATCCATAGAGTATCCAAAAATAAAAAAATAAAAATAAATATCAAGACACGTATCAGATTTGTTTTCAATAAATTTTTATGATAAGATAGATTTGTTTTCAATAAACACTCACTTATTTAAAGGTCACATCATACCAACTTACCATCACACCACATTGACCCTCGAATAGCTGGTACTTTCCGATCCATAACGTCGCCGGCCGGTGCTTAGTGTTACTGCCTCTACCGCCATAGGTATGTTGTGAAGAGCAAACAGAAAAAAGGCTTACATTTCTTACTTCTTAGTTTCTTTTTGCTTAGTATGTTTATAAAGAGAAGATGATGTGTGAATATTAATAGAGAAGATAAATAAAGAGCTTACCTTTATTTCTTAACAGAGAAGAGAAGACAGAGGGTATGAGAGAATATTTTGATTTACACTTATAATTTTATCATATTTTATGTATTTTTTATTAATTTATACGCGTATCCCTGAACGTATCGTATCCTACATTTTAGAAAAAATGTGTGTCGACGTATCGGATACGTATCGTATCCGATACATGTATCCGTATCTGTGCTTCATAAATAATAATGTTAGGGATCAATTTTTTACCATGTCTTGGAGATAAATTAATTAATAAAATGATAATTTACATAAAGAAACACAATTAATATAAAGAGTGGGTATTCAAAGTTTTTTAAACTTACTCTTCATCATAGCATTCAATTTTATGAATATCTAATGTTTTAGATATACTAACTAATTCAAACCATTAGATTTCCTTAGAATTGATGACTAAGATGAGAAGTGAATTTAAAAAACTTACTCTTTGAGTAAGTGGATCCTTCCTCTAATATAAATTATCTTCTTCAATGTATAATGTATAATCTTTTGATTGAGTACTATCGATCTACTATTTTAATAAAAAAAAAAGTATTTGCCACATCACTTAGAATCATCTCAATGAAAAACTCTTTGTCACATCACTTAGGACATGTGTCATCACCTCAATGAAATTTATCCCTCCAAAAAGCTTATGCATTCCTTTTAATCACCATACATGATTTGTTCATCAAACACATTAAATATCAATGATTTTTCTATCTAACTATTTATTTTATACATTCATTATTTTTTTTAATCACCATAAATGATTTGTTAATCACATTAAACATTTTAAACTGAATCTATTTTCACATCTAATTTATTTATCCTTCTCTATTATCATATCATATCTTCATCTTCTTCTCTCCCCCTTTCATTTCATACTTCACTATTTTTTTTCCTCTTATATCTATAATTCAATGTTTCATTCATTGAATTTACTTTGGCATCATTACAAAAATGTGTGTAGTCATTTCTTATTTTTTAGATATGTTCTTATTTTTTAGATCTTTTAATATTTTTTTGTTTATTTTGTAGATAAATTCTTATTTATTTTTTTGGTTTTTTTGTTTATTATTCCTTTGATTTATTTATTTTGTAGATATATTCTGATTGATTTCATTATTTTATATATTTATTCTTCCTATAATCATCTTTGTTAGTTTCTAATTTCAAGGGTTTCATCCTTAACAACGACCAAACACTAAAAAATTATTGTATGTACTCGATCTCCATTAATATATATATATATATATATATATATATATATATATATAATATACATTTACTTACAAGTTATAATATCGTATTTGTTTATTTCTTGTTATTAATCTTTTTATCTACTCATCTTATTTCGTTCTTATAATTTTATCTTTTCATTTACAGTTTGACTCTCTGCATGTTAGTTTTATGTTTTTGTGTGCATCTTTTATTAAAATCTTCAATCTTATTCTCTTTTTCACAACAAATGAATTTGATTTTCTATTAAGATATTTATATGTCTACTATCTTCTATACATGAATTGAAGAGGCTAATTATATATTTGTGATAGTTGTCCAAAGAATAAACTATTTTCATCAAATAAAATTTGAATTTTAAAAGTCAGTTCCGTTGCTTATGCTATAAAATAATTTTTTATTTTTAATTAATAAAAAAAAAGATAAGATAATTTGAAATGTAAGGAATATAATAATAAAAAAAGATAAGGTGAGGAAATTTGATTAGGATACTAATGATAATAATTAAGATTCTTATTAGTGGTGAAATTTGATTAGAAGATTCCCTTACCTCATCTATTTATTATTTAGTTATAATAATTCATAAATTATTTTCATCTCTTTACTGTTTTACTTGTTATTTCTTATTTTTCAGAATTGATAAGTAAGAAAAGAAACCCTAAAAAATGGGGTCTTAGAGTTAGAAGGTGAATTATCTAATAATAGTGGGATATGAGAGTTTGTAATAGATTGTAACGAAATGATTCATTTTAATCATAGTATTCTTCAACCTGTATTTATGGCTTAAGAAAAAATAATATCCTTGATTGTATTTAATTGCGATAATGAATTTTTAGCATTGTAAATTTGTATTATATATTTGATTTATGTTTGTTTGAACTTTTTATAATTTGCATTGTTGAATTTTGAATGAATCGATTTATTCATTCCTTAATTGATTAATTGTGTTTGTAATGCTTCCATGAAATTATGAATTTAAATTCAACAATGCAAATTAAATATTTAATTTTATTTAGTTACCATTATATTGTAGAATATAATGATTGTTAAACAGGAGTAAGAGATGAATGTGTGAAAATAATTGAATAAAGATTTACCCATGATTAGACTATGGTTAAAATAATGGTATAAATTACCCATGACGAGGTGTGGTTAAAACAAATGGAATAAATTAGCCACGGTTAAACCATGGTTAAAGAAATATTACCACACTTCACAAAAGTATAGCTATATAATAAACTGACCGTGGGTAAATTTTTGCTACGCCAGTAATTGAGGGTTCCGTGGCGGCTGTGTTTTGCCACGGTTGTTTCATATTTAACCGTGGCTAATGAGATATTTTTTTGTAGTGTTTCTTGGTATGATTTGAGTTTTTTTTTTGCTTTAAAATGAAAAATTATGGTTTAACATGACCTTCAATCAAATTTCATATATTACAATCATTTAGGAATTGATTGTGTGAAATTTATGATTTCATTCAAATTCCAATATTTTGTTTTATGCCATTGATACTTTGGAATTCACTTGAGGAATCAATTAACTCCAATTTATTTTGAATAATCAATTTGTCAAGCAATTAGAAATTGATACTTTGTCCATTTAGCGAATTCAACAATTAACATTAACTACTCAATTATTAATGTCTGTTTTATATTATTTATTTGGACTTAAGAGAAATAAACTCTAGCTATTTGCTACATTTGTTTTTACCTTATACGTGTGATTGTATTTTATAAAATATAATTACAACAATCTACTATCTATTACCTATATATGAATTGACTATATATATATTGAATGAACTGGTATAATTACAAAATTAGACACTTTCAAATTTTGACACTTAGATTTGAAAGATGATATTTTTGTTAGAAGTCATTCTCAATGTTCTTTTTAAAAGTAAAGGATATTTGATTTATGTTTGGTTGGATTATTTCTAAACTATATTGGTGAATTTTGATTTTTTGTAAGAGAGTCTCTAAAAACATTTCTTGCAAATATCACAATAACTATTCTTTAAGATATCAATCTTTTTAAGATAAACAATAACACAATGTTAATACATTGAGTTATCCACAATATATGAATTTAATAATGCATATGAATAAACTTAAATTCAAACAATAAAAATATTAATTCAAATATGTATATTATAAAAGTGGCAGTTTTAATAGGAAAATATGTATAGTAATATATCATAGTTGTATAGAAATTACCAAATATTCATTGTGTTATACATATTTTCAAATGAGAAAAATATAGATAAAAACAATATAATACTAAAAATAAAATATAATTAGAAATTAAAATAACTCAAGATATTACTTCTCTTTTATGTAGTTTAGTTTATGATTTAGTTTTTATACATTATCAATATAAAGTTTTCCCATCTAACACCTAATTGTACAAAATTCTATATACGACTTTTAAAGTAATTATTATGAAAGCAAAAAAATATAATGGTTCAATACATGATTTATTGACCTTATAAAATATATGTATATTATTTATGCACTATACATAAACAAAGAATTGACCTGTGTAAGTGCAGAGGCTAGGTATATTGTTAGTTTATTCTTAACAGTAAGCTCAATTGATAAACCTATATGCCATAAAGTGTGAAAGTTCACTTTCAAATTGTATTTACCCCACCCCTTAAAAAAATTGAATTTTTCCAATTGCCTTTAGAAGATCTCTTCCTAAAGAAGTTACTTCAGTATTGATTGAGCTATGTAACTACTTTAGAGAATTATCAAGCAAAGTTTTAAATGTCAAATATTTAGAGAAACTCCAACAACGAATTTCTTTGACCCTTTGCCACATGGAAATGATATTCCCTCCATCCTTTTTCACTATCATGGTTCATTTGGTCATTCATCTTGGGGAGGAAGCAATGATTGCTGGTCCTGTACATTATAGATGGATGTATCCTATTGAAAGGTAAATTTTTAGTTTACATGCTTAGTTATTTATTTTATTAGGACTTGAATGTTGATTCATTTTCTTTTTGTTCTAGGACTCTTGGCCATTTAAAATCATATGTTCGTAACAAGGCTGCACCAGAAGGTTGTATAGCTGAAGGGTATATTATGGAAGAATCTCTAACTTTTTGTTCCAGATATTTTCTGAATGGTGACATTGAAACAAGGTTCAATCGACCAAGACGCAATGACGATGATATTGGGGTCAATGTTTTTAGTGAATCTACTATCTTTTCAAATATATTTCCTACATTGGGAAAATCTATTGGTGTAAGCAAGATTTTTTCGTTACACCCATTGAGAAGCTACAAGCTCATCGTTATGTGTTAACTAATTGTCAATTGGTTGATACATTTCGCGAGTAAGTTATATGTTCTTATTAATAGTTTATGTTCATACTATAATGCATTTCAATATCAAATATGTGATAACTATTAACTTCCTCATACAGAAAGTGTAAAACTGAGGTCACAAGGATGCATCGTGGGCAAAGAAACTCCACAAAAGTTGTGGAAGAATATGTACACACTAATATACCATTAGTTTTCAAGGAACCAACTTAGGGAAAACGTATTGGTTGTGGATAGTGATGCATTGTGATTTTAGGATCATTGCTATTATGCAAATTGAAATAACTTGGATAATGTGATTGAGTTGTTATATATTCTAAAGCTGTCCATTTCAAGGAGAAACAAGGATTGGTTCACATAGATGATAAAAATCCAAATTAGATGAGAGGCATTCACATGTGATTGATAAAGAAGCAACCATATTCGCTAAACCAATGTATGCTTTACAGTGCCAACCCTAGAGTTTGATATCTTCAATAACTCCATAAGGAACTTTTGCTCTTCATCTTTACTATATGGTGATGTATTTTGCTTTACTCTTATGGTACATATTCATGACATAATAAAACAAGTTTGGGCTTTATTTATCATTTATAGGCAGCCATAACTTTGAGTGTAAATACCATACATCATATCCCCATAGGTTCTTTAGAATTTTGCTGAGTTTTTAAGGGTGTGTTAGGTATCTCGTTAGCAAAATGACATTGATTTTATGGGATTATGACGTTGATTTTATGGGATTATGACATTGATGCAGGCATGCATCTTTATAGTATATCAAAATAAATGATACCAAGATATCTGCATTAAATTGTTTTCAACTAATATGACTGAATTTGCAAAACACTATGGTTTAATTTGTCATGCATGCTTGCATTGAGGTAATACTTAAGTTGTTTTTAAGTTAATCATTTAGTATCTCTAATGATTTAGTAATTGAATTTAACATCAAAAACAGATTCACACAGTTATGATGGATAAGAGTTGGATTGAGAAACCAATTAGATCAAAGGAGTTCTTGGATGGGGTGGTGCAATTTTTGGATTTCGCCTTTTCAAATGTACCTATAAATGATCAAATTCCATGTCCTTGTATTACATGTGGATTTCTTAAAATGGGTAATAGAATTGAAGTGTTTAGTCATCTACTTCAAAAAGGGTTTCCCAGAAAGTACACATTTTGGTACATGCATGGGGAAAAGCATGTGCAAGATAATGTTGAAACTATAGCCCAACCACAAGAAGAGTGGGTTAGACAATATCCAATGCAGGATATGTTAGATGATGTTTTTGGCATCTTTGATGATAGTGGAATTCAAGATTCCGGCCACTCAAATATACCAAATGATGACCAACCTAGGGGTGATGCAAGTAAAGTCCAACAAGAAAAAATAAAAGAGCAATTAGGTGATGGAAATGAAGAATTGTACCCTGGTTGTAAAAAATATAGTAAAATATCATTCATTGTTCTATTGTATCATATAAAAGTCTTATGTAGTGCAACTGACAAAACATTTTCTATGATCATTGATCTTTTAAATGATGCTTTTCCCCATGCTAAACTCCCAGCATCTTTATACGAGGCAAAAAAGTTGATTAAGAAGTTAGGTTTAAGCTATGAAAAGATTCATGCATGTCCGAACAATTGCATGTTATATTGGGGTTCATTGGAAGACAAGAAGAGAGATAATTGTAAGATTTGCAATGCATCTAGGTGGAAATCTAATGGAAATATTAGTGGTGCAAATGATATAGTGGTTGGCCAAAATAAAAAATATATACCAGCAAAGGTCTTACGGTACTTCCCACTTATACCAAGATTGCAAAGACTATACATGTGTTCTAAAACTGCAGAGCTTTTGAAATGGCATGGAAGGAGTTTGACAAAATGTATCCGGACTTTGCTTTAGATTCTCGTAATATACGGCTTGCATTAGCTACAGATGGTTTCAATCCATTTGGAACTTTAAGTTCTAATAATAGCATTTGGCCTGTGATGTTGTATGCTTACAATTATCCTCCATGGTACTGTATGAAGCAAACTTCTCTCATAATGTCGATGATAATTCCTGGTCCTAAGATGCCTGGCAATAGTATTGATGTTTACTTGCAGCCCCTAGTTTCAGAGTTACAAAAATTGTGGAAAGGAGTGGAAGCTTATGATTCCTCTACAAAAGAATCATTTCAAATGCGTGCATCATTGTTTTGTACTATTAGTGACTTCCCAGGTCTAGACAACTTATCTGGATGGAACACTCATACATCACTTGCTTGTCCATCATGTAATTTTGATACAGAGTCTAAATGGCTAAAGTTTGGCGGAAAATATTGCTTCATGGGACATCGTCGATATTTACCACTAGATCATAATTGAAACTCTTCAGGAGAAATTGAAACTCGAAAAATGCAAGCAATTCAGGTTTGGCATTTGGAAAAAACTAAAAAAGTTATTGTGGAACTCAATGGTTATGGACAAGGCAATGACAATGGCTCAAACTTACTTGTGAGGTTTCTTGGTAAACTAGCTCAAAACTCAACAATTTGTCCTATTTATGTTAAAAGATGGGATTGGATGTCAAAGGATAATAGATACCAACAATGGAAATATATTGAGGTAATTATTTAAAAAATTTGCAATTTTAATAATTTTTTCCTATTGTCATTGAAAATTGACTAGCGTATTTAATAATGTGTGAAGGAAAATTTTGAGTTTGATTATGTTGCTGGAGTCAAATGGGCTATGAGTACTCTAGGTGAAAGATGGAGGGCCTATAAATATAGGTTAAGGTGTAAGTATTTCTATCCTAATAAAAGTAAGGAAGACATACTTGCTAATCCTCCTCCAGGTTTAGATTGTGCTGATTGGACTGCATTTGTGCATCATTATAAGGAGGATAAGATGAAGGTAAACATTATGTTGTGAAGTATTTAATTTCTCCAAGACTTGTATTTTTTTAATATAATGACTACAATGTTTGGCAATTGTAGAAACAAAGTTTGGCGAACACTAGAAGTCGCAAAAATCTTAAAGTTTCCCATGCTGGTGGTAGTATGAGCAATGCAAGGAGAGGTCGTCAAATGGTAAGTTGTCCTAGGTAATTGTATTATTGTAAAGAATGAAGTTTTGTGAATGTAAAAACTTATGTTTCATTGGTTGTGTTAGGAGCTAAAATTGCATAGACCTGTATGTCGGGGTGAGGTTGTTTTGTCAACTTTATTGAAGAAGGATGGAAGCTATGTAAGCGAAGAAGGAAAAACTCTAGCTGTAAGTAATTTAAAGTCTTTTCATACATGATGTGTTACATATGTCCTAAAAAGTGTATCATTTTTAGAACCATTTCCTAAGTTGTGAAATGGATAATGGTATGCAGTTAGTTAGGTAGGCAAACGCATAATATCATTTTGTCCTTTCTGATTCTATTGATGCAATTTTCCATTATAGGTTACTGCCACGGAATTTGCAATTTTCCATTATAGGTTACTGCCATGGAATTTTCAATTTTCCATTATAGGTTACTGCCATGCAATTTGCAATTTGCCATTATATAAATTATTAATTTCTTGTTATTTAATAGGATAAAATATCAGAGCATTTACCTCAAGATCAAGAAAATGTCAGTACTTTAGGTATTTCATCAAAGGTATTTGCTCATCCTAATGATACAATTGGAAAAGCATATGGAGCTGAACATTCAGGGTTTTGTGAATTCTAATGGCTCTAGTCAACATATTGAAGACTTGAAGAAATATGTACAAACTTTGGAAGTAAAACTATCAGGGTTTGAAGAGACCAAGGAGCAACTTGCACATATTCAGAATCGTTTGGCTACTATTGAGAAGTTTCTAGTCGAAAAATTTGGTAGTGAGTTAACCACTTTCGCTCGTGATGTTCCACCATCTTAGATATGGTTTCTTAGAATTCATGAACTTATATGATCTTAACATTTTGCATTTTGTTTTTTATATGGATTTTTTAATGTTAAACATTTGGTAATTGTATAAGATTCAATTTTCTAATGGTATAACACTTACTACTATTATTATTAGCTAGCAAATATTTAATTTTATTATAAATTTACCATTATATTATTAAAAATAAAGATTGTGAGACAATTACACATTGGGATCATGAGAGGAGTATGTACGAAAGTAACTTTAAAAAAGTTTAATTAGCCACAGATGGATTGTGAAAATATAAGCAACTTAGCCACGGTTGTAGTGTGGCAAAACCAGCAACTTAGCCACAGTTCGACTGTAGCTGAATTAAAGAGACTGTGACTAAATAAATGTTACCACATTTCACAGAAGTGTAGCGAAATAACATAATGACCGTGGCTAATTTTTAGCAACGCCATTCCTTGCCACAACAACAATATGTGTGGCCACTCAATCTAGCTACGATTATTTTCCACCTTGTTATTTTCCACCTTAGCCACGACTGCAACCGTGGCTAACAGGAAGTTTTACAGTAGTGAAGTAAGATATTTCACAGAGAACTCAACAACATTACTTGTTCGATCCTGGTTCCACGACATATCATGATCGACCAAATTCGCTAAGGTCACAGTCAAATGTTGGGCATAAAAGTCTGGTCCGTACACCTATCCATTATGCCCAGATAACCGACCAAGGCTGCTGAAAGGGAGAATTGATCGGACAAGGCCTAGTCAACAATATGTGGGACTGCAAACTATTGCTAGAGGACTGACGCGCTGTCTAAACAACGTATACTTCTGCTACAGAGCTGACACGCATCATGAATAGTGCAGAACCTGCCACAAAACTGAACACAATGTCTGGATTTGTACCACCTCCTATAATGTGTAGCTAGAACATGCCTAATATACGACTACAACAACTGGAACAGGCGACATGACGACCACTCTGACTAAAGCATTGTGTGAACCTGAGTACAGGCATGTCACGAGCCGCCCGAAATGGATAAAGCAATCCCCTCTTGTCTAAAGTAGCCAGATAGGATAGGACTGCCTACCCAACCAACAACATCTATTAGAGAATATTTCATTTCCTTCTCCTCTATGTATACTCTCTCTTATATTCTTGTATATGATTCTCTCTACATATATATGATGTATCTTTTCAGCTATCCACCCTACATCATTTAGACAGTACCTTGCCCGTATTTCATCAGCACTCCAGAATGACAACCTCCATACCAAAGAACATTACCAAATTCAAAGGCCACCTACCTTGTGAAAATTTTATCAGCACTCACTATGCTAGATATCGTAATAAACAACATTCATTCGATAACTCAATTTTGAACGACAATGTTGAAAACGAGGCGGAAGAACATCAACAATGTATACTAAAGCAAGTGTTATCAATGTGTGTAACTTCAACGGCGCATTCTTGAAACAACGCTATTGAACATCAGTAACGTTAGCGCTGACTTGAATGAGTTATGTTTAACAACATATTTGATATAAAACACTTTTAATGTTAATCAATTCCACATCGCATAAATAAAAAAATGATGTTGAAGATGACATAGTAACAACGCTTTCTTAAGTATGCATCGATGATTTTATACAAATTTTTAAGTGGTTATGCATCTCTACATTTATTGAAATATTAATGGTTGAGTGATTATGCGTCTCTTCGTTTATTGAAATATTAATGGTTGAGTGGTTATGCGTCTCTTCGTTTATTGAAATATTAATGGTTGAGTGGTTATGCGTCTCTTCGTTTATTGAAATATTAATGGTTGAGTGGTTATGCGTCTCTTCGTTTATTGAAATATTAATGGTTGAGTGGTTATGCGTCTCTTCGTTTATTGAAATATTAATGGTTGCTAATCTATAAATATTGTGGTTCACCTTATGTTCTATTTCATCAGTAACAATATGTGTTTCTATAGGAGTATGTTCATGAAGATAAGAAGTAGAAAACACAATGTAACCAAAAAGAGAGCAAACAATAGATTGCAACAACTTGAAGTGTTAAAAGTGCTAAAGTTGTGTTTATGTTTCAGAATCATGTCAAGGAGGTCTTTAACATCTTTTGATTTGGCAAAAAGACCCATATTTCAAAAGGAAAGTGATTGTTATACAAGATTTGCGTTAGATGAAGATTTAATCTGCAGATTATTTAGTTCATTTATCTACCAAATCTTTAGTTCATTTATTTCCTTCATTGTAATCTACCAAATCAAGATTTCATAAGAAAATTAAAGTGATTGTTATACAAGATTTGTGTGAGATGAAGAATTAATTTGTAAATTATTTAGTTTATTGATTTTCTTCATTCATTCATATCATTAATTTCCTTCATTAAAATCTTGCCAATGAGGTCTTTAACATGTTTTGATTTTCAAAAAGAACCCAGATTTCAAAAAGAAAGTGATTGTTATACAAGATTTGTTTGAGATGAAGAATTAATTTATAAATTATTTAGTTCATTGATTTTCTTCATTCAGTTCATTGTAATTTAATAAATCATTTAGACCATTATAATGTATTTTGTTTGGTTGGATATGAGAAAATGAGAAGAAATAAATATGTCATAATGAGAGTGAGAGAACAAATATAAGATTGAATAGAAATTGAGAAGAGAGACATGATATTACGTGTTAATGATAAAAATGTCCCTAAAGTAATGAAAAATTAAAACTATATTTAATTATTGAATAATATTTTTAAATTTATTATATAATGCATTTTATTATTATTATTATTATTATTATAATAATAATAATTATTATTATTATCTATACTACTATATAATGATAAAACATATCTACTAAGTATATATATAATTGAGCAGAAACAATTTTTACATCTCAACTTTACTCTTACTACTATATAAGTGCAAAATATATGTAAAGAACATTTGAACATGTATAATTTCATTTAATTCCATTTATAAGATTACTTTAGATTATTTTTTAAATGAAAAACATATTATGTTCTTTGAAATACTCGAAAACTAAACAACTTAACATCTTTATATCTTATTCTCCAAATCCGAAGATTATTTCATGTTCATCTTTGATCCAATTTTTTCATATAAGGAAGACCACATTTTTGAATAAGTGTCAAAATACAATCAAATCAAAGATTTAAGACTTATTCTTTCTTAGAAGATACTTCTTTTGTAATAATTTATATCATATAAAGATGCTACACTCCATCCTAAACTATACACAAAATTATTATATCATGTATAATAAAATGAATAATAATGTGATATAATTCTCTAAAATTAAATATATAAAAATTAAGTATTCAATACTAAAAAAATAAGAATGTGGGTCAGTAGACACAAAGTGTGTTTCGCCATGCTAGTTATTAATAAACTTATGTGTTAATTTATAGTTAACTATCTTTATCTATCATGCAATAATTCTAAATTTTTATCATATATATGTATGAAGTGTACTAAATCAAATATATATAACATGTAGTAACCCAATTTTATATATGTATACCATCAATTTAAGTTTATTAATTTAATTTTTTGTAAGTTTTTATACAATGAATATTATATATAATATAATTTTTTGAATGTATGTTATATAGGTAATTTTGGTTGAGTTGCTCACTTGAGTTTGAGTTAGAAATCCATAAAATTAGTGACAAACTAGGGTAAAGGCAAATTTCTAAATATGGTAGAAATTGTGACTTTTCTCATCATTTTTATCTCAAAGTTTAGAAGAAAAGATTTTTAGTGGGATTCATTAGTTTTTTTCTTCTCCATCTGCTCCATTTCTCTCATCAATCAAAGTAGATAAATTAGGAATTTATCTCTTCATTCTTTATTTCATCTCAAAATCACTAATACCTGATGTTGGTGCAGTGGAAGTGATTGTTGCACAGTGTTGACCACAAACAATCAAATAAAATGCATAGAATAAATAGAAGATAAGAAACACGAGAATTTGGTAACGGGGTTCGACCAATTGTTTCTACGTCTCGAGGAATGTTGAGCGGCTACCAATATATTATTAGAGAATAAGGATTACAAACTCTAACACACCCATGGACCACCTGCCCATGGGGTGTTTCTATTTGGTGCACATTATAACAAGGGATATGAGTCCAATATATAACATTGATATTTTACTCTATTCTAATGTTAGGCAATATGAGACTTCATATAATAACATATTTCAAACACCCTCAACAATCCCCACTTTGATTGAAATAGACAAATATCTCGCTCCTTACGAAATCTACACAAGAATCTCCACCTTAGCGAATATATGACTCCACCTTGCTCAATGTCAAGTTCTCTTTAATTGTTTTCCTACAACATAGACCTTCTGAGTATATTTGACGATGTTACCAAGAGCCTAGCTCTCCAAACTTGTAGTGCAGCTTCCCGTACCGTCATCAAATGGTACACGCCGCCTAGCCACATATTGCTGGGAAGTCTTTCGATATATTGTAACATCTACACAAACGTTCACCAACATTCGTACTCTTCAATACTCAGTCCAACTGAACCTTGGAGCTTCCTTGGAAAGCATCAACCGCTACCACCATTGTCAATTCTGACAATCCTAGTTCAAAAGAACTATCATACTCCACCATAAGGAGTATACCCAAAGCACACACCTTGCGTCAATGCTAACTAATGTCTATGTCACATCCTTGCGCTCAAGCCAATGCCCATGTCACACCCCTGCATCTCTACCAATGCTCGTGTTACAACTTGCATCAAAGCTAATGCCTATGTTACACTCTACATCAAAGTCGGTTAGTGCCTCTGTGCTTTTGTGGATCTGCTAACAATTAACATCCTTCACTATGTTGTCGCAGGCACGCCATTAGGATATTTCAGTTCTCATATCAAATGAGAACATTCTCTCAACATCTAGAGAGATATTATCAGCACTTGTCTCTGGGTCAAACACAACACATGAGTCCCTATATCTACCTTGATCCTAACCCAATACATGAACTTATGGGGTTCTGGATCAACATATATCGCCCTCACCATAGTTCCGCCATGTTTTCTTCTCCTTCAACTCATCTACTTTATCCTTGCACAGTACCTTTGACGCACCGTATCTAGCCATCACGCCTTCACCCTCTTTAGTCATTATTTGTTGTCTGGGTTAAGAGCCATCTACCAATTGACTCTAATACCAATTGTTGGTATAGCTGAAGCAATCGTTGCACAATGTTGACCACAAGCAATCAAATAAAGTGTATAGAATAAATATAAGAGAAGAAGACAAGAAAATTTGGTAACGGGGTTCGACCAATTGTGCCTACATCTCCGGGAGCACTAAGCGGCTACCAAGATATTATTAGAGAATAAGGATTACAAATCCTAACACATCCATGGGCCCACCTGCCCATAGAGTGTTTCTATTTGGTGCTTATATCTAGTGCACATTACAACAAGGGATATGTGTCCAACATATAACATTGATATTCTACTATATTCTAATGTTAGGCAATGTGTGTGACTTCATAAAATAACATATTTCAAACATCCCCAACATCTGAAAAATGAGAAGAAAGAGGGACGTCATAGAAGGATGAGAAGAAAGAGGGGGTGAGAAAGAGTATGAATTTTAGTATTGTTTAACACGAGAGCATACCATAGTTTATTAGATTTAGGTATCAATCGTACAAGTCAATTGTGAAATTGACGGAAATATGAACCATAAGATTCAAGTGGATTAAATGAAATATGAAGTATTTTAATTATCATATGTGATAAAAAATATCACTCGAACTTAAGGGGTGGTTTTATAGAACGACCATAAGACTTGCAATGTTATATGAAACTAAATATTAGGTGATAAAATGTCAGCAAGACAATACACACCATGTAGTAGGGATGAGAATATTGTGTTGGATAGTGGACACACTAGACAATATAGGATTAAAAATGATTTCATTAAAGAGAATGTTTGAGTAGCTCGTATTGTAGAAAAGATGATAGAATCATACCTTAGCTGATTTGGACATATGTGAAGGAGACTAGTAGAAGCGCAATGAATATAGTAGATCAAATTAAATATGGTTCAATTCCTAGAGAGAAAAAATGGAACCAAGAAAAATCATAGGTGAAATAATTAAGAAAGACTTAGAGATCAATAATTTGTTAATGAATATAATTTATGATAAAACATATGTTATAATGTTCTTCCATCCATGTAATCAGCCTCTCGAGTAAAGATTTGGTTCTTGTTATTTAACGCAGGAAAGACATTAAAGAACGAGTTTCTCTCAGTCTCTTATTATTTGCTTGGATAGTGAATTAGAAGATGAAAAAATTAATGCACAAAAACACCTCTAGAATAATAGAAAAACGAAGTATTGTATTGTTATTATTTATTTAAAAAACTCAAGAGTTTTAATTTAATACTTTTAAAATGGAATATATATTGTAATATTGCTTATTAATTTTATAATTAATAATATTTTAGTATGTTATTATTTGATATATTCAATATCATATATTTTAATATATTTTCTGGGAGGAGGTGGTTTTATAAAACTGATATATTCTATTTATCACTTATTTTACTTCGTTATTGGATATGCTTTAGACTTTTCTAATTATTGTAGCGTGACCCTTTACGATTATATTTATAATGATGTATGATTTGGAAACTAGAGTGTTTAGATCAAGTTTTGGTAAGTGCTTTAATTTTAATTTCGCAAATCAAAACGTGATGCTTCATTTTTTTAAAACTCTTCTTTTCTAAGTTTCTAGGATAGTTTGGCTCATTTCAGTCATGAAATCAAGGTGTAAGTATTACAGGATTAATTTATCCTTATTTGTGTGTGGTTTTACATCCATGAGTTATGTTTTATCCATATCTTACTTACACTTTGTGAATTTGAGTAGTAAAATCCTTGTTAGGATTGAAAGTAGCATGAGTTTGATGTATATACACACTAATTCACCATTTTAATTCGTGAAGTTTTGATTATATTTGAGTTTTGTATTTACTTTATGCTTACTTTAAGTTTGATCATCTTATTGCATGATTATTGAATAATTTGCTTAGTCTCTTATTTGCATTATTCTGAACTTGCATAACTCAATAAATAGTGAGTTTGCTAGACATAGACTTGTATTATTTGTCACTACATGCATTTCACTTTTTGCTCTCTAGACATAGAACTAATATTGTGATTTTATCTTTCAAACTGAATAGTATGTGTTACTAGACATAGATATGTACTGGAAGATTCATAAATCAGAATTTTATCATTGTAGTTACTAGACATAGATCTATCTATGATAAAGTACTAACATAGACTAAGACATTGATGGTTAGTACAAATGAGGTGTTGCATTTTAACTCAACTTGCATGCATGGACTATTAGACATAGTGACATGATTTTGCAAGTCATATTTCGTAATCTTATGAATTGAAGTTGTTAGATATATAGCTTTGTTGCATAAGTTGCTAAATTGACTAAGACATTAACTTTAAGACATTAACTTTTAGTAATATTGAGGTCATTGCATGGAATAATCATTACTGAATGAATTTACCTTAAGAACCAGGTATGTACGACTAGTAAGTGTGAAGTTCAATCTCATCTCCTTTTATTATATTATTACATTTCGATTTAATTATGTCAACAAACCAAACAAAAACCTCTTTTCAAATCAACTTAGAATAGCAATTTTTAGTTGAAAAACTAGTATCTAGAAAATCCTTGTGAATTCGACAACTTGTTATTCTATACTTGTTTACGATATCGAGGAAGTTTTATACTCCTATTTGTCGGTTACAATGATCTATGTGAGAAGGGGTGAAGGTCATGTTTAAGTGGTGAATTTTCAAGGCAACTTAGTATTTAATGGCAAGATACAAAGAATAAGGATTACATGTCTCAAAAAAAATTGTTTCTATATCCCAAGCGAATCACATTCCATCAAGTAATAAAAGAAATTTTATTTTATATTTTTATGATTTTATAATTTTTTTATTAATTAATTGACACTTTTATTATATTAGAACACACTAGGACACAAAATTTTGGAATAGGTAATATCCATTCACATAGGTGCTGGTGCCAGAAAACTTTGTGATAGCTAAACAAAGCAGAAACTTAAGAAATAGAATAAGTAGCTTTCTAGACAAATAATAGAGCTATGATAAACACACTACTAGGGCACACTTCTAAAACGTTAATGTGAGAACCAAAAGTTAATGTGAGAACTTTCATGTTTTAATGTCTTCCCAAAAGTTCACGTGAGAACCATCTCAATATATATAGATAGGATTTTGCTAACCTAGGTCAATGGTTTTTTAAAGTAGATTACTATTATACACCAAAAGTTTTGTAGAAAGTTGACTTTCATGTTTTAACTGTAATAGATTTAGTAATAGAGATAATTTTATAATTTCTATTTCAAAAAACATTCACCCCTCATCCCTTACAAACCCATCTACCACCGGAACTACTGCACACCAACTGCCACCACCGTGATTCTACACAGCGGCACCGCCCAAGAACACTACTCCCCACCTCATCATTAAATTTGATAGGTTGTATAACTTCCAAATCTCTTCTAATAAGCCAATTTCCAGATGGAGTAATCACCTCCTCAACATAAGGCAATCCTAGGGTTGTTGTTCCCCAAGTTCTACCTATTCTTTCTTCCTTATGGATACAATACTACATAGAAGTTAAATCATCAAGGAAAATTAAGACATTTAGGGATAGAGCGCTAAACGGAAGTACGAGATCAGATCAATTGGGAACAAAAGAGAAGCAAGTAAATGACCAAAAAAATAACATACAAGATTTAACGTGGAAAAACCCCTCAGTATGAGAGGTAAAAACTACGGGCGATCACGAGCAAAAGTTCCACTATGTAAAAAGAAGAATACAACAAATCCTCTTATATTAATGAGGACAAAGAACAGTATTATTTCACAAATAATCTCTCAAATGGAACAAGAATTATCAGCAAAATATACTCTATGAAGTAAAGCTAATGCTCTACGTTGCTGTGTGGTGGTGCAGATTATGTTTGGAGTTTGTTTGGGGGTTGTTTGGGTCTGGTGGTGCAGATTATGTTGGGGTGGGGCGCGTTGCAGGTTCTATTGGGGTGGTGTTGGCTGCGTTGGTGCAGGTTCTGGCCTCTGAATGGGGAGAGGTTGTGATAGTTGGTGTGCGACAGTTCTAGTGGTGGAAGGGGTTTTGGTGTTTGGGGATGGGAGTACATCTGATCTCCCACTAGTTTGTGTCACAGCAAGTGTCAGGAAGTATGATTGGTCAAACAAATATTTAATAATTGCAGTTTTAATTTAAATAAATTTTTTGGTACAAAAAATGAGACAGCAGATATGCAACATTTTAGGATTGGTAGATTAATAAGTGAAAAGAAGGTTAGAGATGAGGGGTAAATTATTTTTGAAATGGTAATAATAAAACTACTCCTATTATTAAATTTATTACAATTAAAATATGAGAGTTAACTTTATCCAAAATTCTTGGTGTATAATCCTAACTTACACCTACTCCCTTTACCTAGGTTAGTAATACGCCTAAATAAAATTTCAATTAGCATGGTTTTAATCTGACTAATTACCTTCTTTACTTAGCAAACTGCTTGCATTCTTTAAATCTCTTTATGATTACTAGCGTGTCGACTAACACTCTGTGTCGGTCACTCACATTTTTTCCTAGTATAGAATGCAATATATAAATTTAATAGATAGTGAAAATTTAGAAGATAACATGTGATAGTTGATATGATATACATAAAACTTATGCAAATTTTTCATTTTATGCAAAGTATTATACATGTTTTTTTATGTTTGTTTTACTTGGGTTGAGAAAGAGAATATAGAAATAAGAGAATGTGCGGAAGATGAATGATATATTAATATAATGAAAACAATGAAAGTAATTTTGGAAGTTTAAAGTAGTTATTAATAGTACAAAAAGATGAATTTGAAATATAAAAATCATGTCATAGTGGTGGTTATTTATTGTTTTGTCTTTATTAATAGTATAGAAGTATAAATATAGATATATAAGTATAGATACTATATATATATATATATATATTATGTTTTCCCTTTATATTAGTTTTAAAGTAGTTATTAATAATACAAAATGATAAGTTCGAAATATAAAAATTATCTTATGGTGGAGGTTTTTTTATTGTTTTGCCTTTATTAATAGTATAGATATATATATGGATTAAAGTGTATGATTCCTTAATAAATAAAATTTCAGTTAGGTTGGTTTTAATCTTTCAAACTAAGCTTCTTTACAACCAACAACTTTCATCATTTGATATAATGATACGTTGAAGATCTATTTGTGAGTTGATTAATTTTTAGAGAATAATGAAAAAAAGTAAAAAATTAAAAATCATGAAATGTATTTATAAAATAACTCTGAAATCTTATTTTTTTCTCCTCATTTCCCTCAAGAACTCAGGTTGCAATCACACCCTAAACGTTTACTATAAAGTTAAATTAGTTTAAGAAGAGGTTTTGCATGATATTTTTCCAACTAAAGGTTAATATAATATACTAATATTTTTTTAGTAATAACTTTTTATTTAACAAGGTAAGCACTAGGGGTGAGCAAGACCCGGTCCGACCCGTAGACCCATCCCAACCTGATGACTTAGGAATGTATCTGATCCGTCCAAATAAATAAAAAAGGAGAAACCCGATTAAAATGGAAAGACCCGTTGTTAAAAAAGACGGGTTCATGTCTATGTTCGGGTCACCCGATCCGTCCCTTAAAGTTATATATCAAGAATAGTTGAATAATTACCTATCAATATGTTCAGCCCACATAACTCAAATACATATAAGCCCACACAATATATCTACACCACTTATCATATGATCCTTATTCCTTACTATGAACACTCAATTTTGTTAGGCAAAACAAACCTTCTTCAAAATTACTTGAAACTCTATTATTTAAACAATTTATATGTTAATAAATCAGGAAGTGTGAACTCTCAAGTGTTTGATAGTGTATATCTCTCATAAACATGCAATTAACAAACAACCGTCAATTTTGGTATTATCTAATGATTAATCAAGAATGATATAGAGTATAAATCACTAAGGTCTTTCATGGATTGTAATATGGCTGAGCTACAAAAGACATGGTTTTTCCGGATACAGAGAGGTTCTAATAGGCTAAGAGAGCAAATTATAATTTCATATATCACTACTAATTTTACTACAAATAACTTTTGTTTTCTCTTTTCTTTTCACGACTCCACCACTCTTCTTCTTATTTTACTCTATTGTAGAGTTTTTCTTTTTTATTCATAAGATGAGCAGCCACTTCTTTTTCCACTTTTTCATGCATTATTTTTCTTCTCCCCAACTTAATTATAATTGTAACACTTAGCTCTCTTATCTTATTAAAACTAGGACTAGATAATAACTATCATTACTAGCTTAATGTTGCAATTAACAAACAATTCAGGCTCAAAGTGGCTAACAAATTATAATAATGTAATTTTGGACGTGTTTAACCAAGTGGGTTTAATCAAACAATATCTTGATCATATCTATATTTCTCTATCAGCTTAGATTATTTTTTGAGATGCATACAAAATCAGTAGTGCAAGTTATTACAGTTTTTAAAAAAAATTCATGCAAAGCATATAGCTCTATATTCACATCACTCAACTTACTCATACAACCTCTTGAGTCCAGACAACTTCATGCTATCATTTTAAAGTTCATAAGACTATGGCGACTAAGTATGACATATCACAATTAGAGTAAACATATATTTTCAATAAACATGTTATTCCTTAAGCACTTAACTCATCATGCAACATACAAGTCTATTCATGCAAATCAATCAACTAAGAAGCCAAAAATTCAGAACACAAACACCTCACACATTTTAATCAAAATCAAATAAAATGAAAAGAGATACTATACAGATTTACTAAGCTCCAAAATTTGGCCAAATTCATCCCGTCTATGGAGTTTGGACTATTCTCAGTCCAACAAAGTTAAGCTCAAAACCTGCACTCTAACACACATCAAAAGCGCAAAAGATACAAAAGCATAAACAAATACAAAATTGGAAAAATAAATTGTGTTGTCTCCCATAAAGCTCTCGTTTAACGTCAATAGTTGGAGGTATGATGTGTCCTTAAGGATAACATATTTGCAACAACCAAAGTAGCACAACATTTAGTTGCTTATATTGCTTCAGTATGATATTCACCCTCTTTAGACATGAGTCAATAAGGATTCTCCTCTTCCACCCTATTCTATAACTTACTTTTTTTTTTCTTTCTATTTTTAATATTTTCATGATTGCTACTAACTTACTTTCATTTGTTTCAATCTCTCTTTTGAGTATAATGCTACTCTTTTGCTCAACAACATTACCATAAATTAATTCCTTACCAATTGGCTCACCAACCATTGTAGTGTCGACGATGCATTACTTTTCATAATCAAATTTGATGGTAGAACCCAATGCACTTTGTTGGTACTCGACCGACTGCTTTGTTAAATGCTCACTCACTTGCTTGGTCAACTACTTCCTCTGAATCTTTTAAGATGGTAGTACTCAATAGCTGGAACTAGTTCAGAGTGCTTTCCAGCTCATAGGGTTTATTATTCGGACCAGGTGTGTATTGTTGTAGTGGTTGATAGAGTGAGGGATTAATGGTCCTCTAGTTAGCCATAGAGAATTGTAGAAATTCATTGAGAGTTTCTTCCAATGTTGGGCTTGTGTTCTCATATGGTGGTTGTCAGGTGGTTGTGGATTAGACGACCATGTATCTTGCCTCAATGGTTGATCATATGTTTGATTGAACCCCTAATTGTTCTAATAGTAACCATGTTAGCTTTGTCTTTGTTTAAACTCCACGTATTGTACCTCCTCTGCTTCAGGAGGTAAACAATGATAATTTAGGTGATCACCATAGTACACATCTTTGTTTGTCCATGTAAGGGAGATCTGACAAGTTGTTGAGGTAGACTTGCCATTTGTTTGGTGAATGAGTCCAGCTATTGAGAAAGTAGCATACTTTGGTCCAAAAGTGCAACATGAGTGTCCATATCGTGATCCATCATCATATAACTCATGATGCATTACCTTCCACAAATAACTCAAACAAAACTACCAGCACATTAATTTGCTCAAAGAGAATAAAACAACAAAAGCAAGAACAAAAATTAAAAACTTAAAATAAATTTTTTTTCCTGCAACGCTAGGTATCTAGATGCAAGTCCTCGACAACGACACCAGTTTGCTAACCGAAAAATAAGAGCATTAAAATTCTTTGGTGTCGTAAACAGGTATAGAGTAAGGGATTGTCGATGTAAGACTAAGATGGCAACTAAGATGGGGTGAATTAGTCGTCTTAAATCAATGATAGATTTTCTACAAATTTCAGAGTTAGTAGCAGTAAAAAAGTTATCCAGAAAAATATCAAGTAAATATAAGGAGATAAAGGAGAAGAGAGTACTCAGAGACTTTTATATTGGTTCACCTTCTTGTCCACTGAAGGTTACATCCAGTACTCTTGCAGACAAGAGATTTCTTCAATAGATATTAAGAGTAGTAATTACAAATTCTCACCTCGAGACTTCATTATACCTTACTCACTCTCTAATACATATGTCACTCTTTGTAAAATAACCTTTCCAAGTGACCCTATCCCCTTTCTTGTCACACCATTGTGATAGAAAGTATTTCAGCAAATTTGATTAAGAAAACTTTAACAATGGCAAGGATTGCCTTTACAAGATTTGAACATTATGATCTCTTGCAATTCAGTAACTCTTTATACACTTAGTTATAATACTCAGAAGGTTTGAAAATCTTTGAAATTACACATAAAGCAACTTCAGAAAATTTAATCTGAAAGTTAAGAACACGTTGCAGAAAGTCCAAAAAAAGTGTTTCTGAAAAATTCAGATTATGTATGTGAGTTGTGTGTTTGAATTATGAGTTTCAATGCCATTAAATAGGATTTCCAATCAGCCATAATACCTTTATGAAAAGGTAGGAGTTGATAGGAATGAAACCATTACGTTTGGGGTGAAAGTTGTTCAGTTTGAATCTGTATATATGGCGTAACCGCTCTCAATAATCGATTACAACATCGACATAATTGATTACCCAAACATTCTGTCCATCTGAGTAATCAATTACCACACTGTGTAATTAGTTACTCTCATATACTATAACCGTGTAATCGGTTACTCAAAGAGAGTAATTGATTACCATGTTCAGTTTTTGTTGGGTAACTCGTTTCTCACTCATGTAACTTGTTACTTAGTTCTAGTAACATGTTACTTAATTATACTAACCCGTTACTTAGATTCAGTAACCTATTACACAGTATTTTGAAAATTGTTTTCATTTATACTTGTAGTTGTCAATTTTATTTTAAAATATTTGTGAGCATTACTATTAAGTGTATATTACAGGGTATAAGGATAGAAATACCTATAGACTTAGACTCTAAATTCCTAGAAGTTTTATCTTCATTGTCTTCATAAATATTCTTCATTTTCTTCTTTATGTGATGTTGGTATCTTCATACAAACCATACCAAGGTCAAGAGCAAGATCTTCTTCAAAATCTCCACCTTTTAACGATGACAACTCAATATCTTCTTGATGGTGTTGTTTTTTAAGAGTATCATACTGTGATATTTTGACATGACATGAGTATGCTCCCCTATTTTGTATGCTCCCCCTTTGATTTGGAGTTATGTGCCTGAAAGAATTTTAGACAAAAAATACAGTCTCCCAATTTTTCTCTCCCTTTTGACTTCACCAAAAGGAAGAAAGGCCAAGAGTCTGGCACATACGATATGTATATAGCAAACAAGAATGTAACATAGCATAGCATAGAACTAAAAAGATGTTCATACATTGTTAAAACAACCATAAAACATATAAAAAAAAGAGTCAACAATCACACAACATTACTAAGAGAAACCTAGACATCAAATATTCTAAGACTCAGGCTCAGTACTATCGTCATCAAGATCCATGATGTTGATCTTATAGGGTAGACGTTGAAATTCAACTTGGACTTTTTGATTTTGAGCATCAAAAGCATCCATTCGATTAGAGATGTAGTCTCGAAGAGAGAATAATTCATCCATGATCATCTGATTAGTAGGCATGGCAGCAGATGAAGATGACTCAGCATTAAATTCAGAAGGTTGAGGTTTAGGAGGATTAACAGAGACATTTGTAGTTGGATCAGTAGGTGTAGCTTGTCTATCACTTTGATGTTTATAGATTCTATCAATTTGGTCTCGAAAGAAAACCATTTTGTGGATCACGTCCACATCGATCTTACTATCGCATACATCGAGTGTGATTTTGTACTCACCAACAGTGGATACACCAAAATGCTCAAGTATGTTGGTGATGATGATTGCATAAGGCAAGGGGCTGTGAGTTTCTCACACAGACCACATTTGTCTTATTACTATCAAAGCCCCATTGATTTGAAGGTTATTCTTAAGGGCATACATCAATTGTAGTTCCATGTCATTAATTTGAGAATGATTTGAAAATTTTGGAATTATGACATAGCTAAGAAAGTAGGGAAGCAAATGATCTTCGAGATTGAGATTTCCTAGAGCAAGGATATCTCTACTCTTTATAGTTTCACCTAAAGTTTGTTGCTTAGTCATTTCAATTACCCGTTTAGAGAATCTACGCATTGAGTAGTAGAACTCTTTTCTATCATAATTATCTCATTCACATGCAAGACTGAAATTTTTTAGGCTACCTTGATATGGTATATTACAGCATATTGAACTGAAAGTTTTTATATCTAAAATAATTTCTTTTCCTTTCACTGAGGATGTTAAATGGTTTTTGCTTAAGTTCAAATTGCAGTAAAATACTTTAACAAGTTCAGGGTAGTAGGAATTTGATTCCTCATAGAAATCAAAGAGATTTTGTTGCCAAAGTAGAATAAGGAAATGGAAATCATCAAACTCAAAGTTACTTAACTTTCCATGTTGGACCAGACTGCGGCCGGGGAGCCTCCAACCACCAGGGAGTGTGAAGAGAAACAAGTGAGACACCACGTCTTTAACCAAAACCTTAAGGCATTAGTTCCATGGGTCTTTCCTTCTTATAAACTCTTTCACTCCTCCCCGCATATCCAATGTGGTACTTCACACTTGAATAAACCCAACAACCTCCCCCTCAAGTGTGGGTACCACACACTTTCCGGTCCGCTCCCCCTTGAGTCCACCATGTCCCAGCCGAACCATCGGCTCTGATACCACTTGTTGGAAATTCCTTATGATTGCTGAAATACCAATCCTAGGATCTTGAATTTAATGATTCTCACGCACATATATGAATCAAAGAGTGCAGTGTCATACCTGAATCCATGTTCCTAGATGTGCTCCTTTGATCTACGTTTCTAAAAGAGGTTTTGTGGTAAGATGGCCTTCCTCAACTAAATCCATGATTCCTCTTGGGACTTGCATTTTCACTCTGATGGGGGAGAGGAGAAAACTAAATTTGATTTGGTGTATTGGGGACCATAACCTTCCTGATGTGTTAACTAATAGGGTTCCCATTATCCTCTATGGGTTAACCTGATGGGTATCCACCCATTAAGCCCATATCCGTTATAACCTTTTAGAAATCTAAGGGGTGTCACTAATTAGATCACTTATAATGTAACCCCGAAAATAAATAGCTGATATCATTGTATCAAATATGTGATGCTCACCTTAATTAGAAATTTATAATTTCTAACAATCTCCCACTTGAGCTTCATATCTTCATGATACAATTATATCACAGGTTCTTTAGGCGCGCATCCGTATGCTATTTACGTTTAGACTTCTCCTTAATACAATCTGGTCCATCTCATATATCAACTATGGAACCACCGCGACTTTCATCACATTTAAGTGTGACTCGACCACGATGATCACCATATTAATATACTCAATGACATAGATCAAATATGGATGAGTGACATGGAAATTTCATGCAATGTGATCTCAAACATGTCTATTTCCAACTGGTCATTCTTTATTCTTTAGTGAGATCAATCCAAAGTCTTTAATTGCAACCGAATAGTTATAATGCACAATTTCAAAATGAAACGATAAACCATCAACTTTATTATGCATAAAAACTGTATATAATATCCAAAGCAAAACATAAAACATATAGACTCCCACTGAACTAAGGTACCCTAAGGAACAACACCCATATGAGCAACATGCTCATGAAAGACTTTAGGTTACATGAACTACAAGAATAGATGAGATCTAAAGTTTCATTTTCCAGTTTTAATTCATCTAATTCTTTTTGTAATTGGCTTATTTTTTGTTCGTTTATCAGGATTATTCTTTTCCTATCAATGTTAATTCTAGCCAATTTCTTTAATTCATCATGCAACTCGACATAAGCATCATACAATACATCATAAGGAGGTGAATCATTCGAAGTGGATGAGGTGTCAGAATATACCTCATCATTGCCCTTGCATGAGTCTGAATTTGTATTGATGTCAGATCTGGCCATCAGACACAGCTTTGCTGACTCCTCCTCACTATAGGTGCTCGATGTCGATTCCTCCTCAGGTACATCCCAAACGATGTAAGCTTTCTTGGATTTGAAGTCCCTGGGAGTGCTCTTCTCTGAATCAACCTTCTTTAGGTAGGTTGGACACTGAAACCTCATGTGCCCTACCTTTCCACACTCATGGCAAGTGAAGCGATCCTTGTTATTCTTGCCTTTACTGGTTGACTCTTTCGCTTCCTTCTTTTGAAACTTTTTGAGTCCTCCTTTTCTTTTAATGAATTTGCTAAATTTTCGGACTAGGAGACCCATAGTTTCATCATCTAGATCGGAATCAGATTCATCATCAATTTTCTCTTCTTTGTCTTTGGAGGTCGTGGCCTTCAAAGTGATGCTCTTCTTCTTCCGGTCTGATTCTTCATTCATGGTCAAGCGACCCAACTCCATTTCATGCTCTTGAAGTTTTCCAAATAAAGTAGCTAAAGGCATAGAATCTAAATCTTTAGACTCAACAATTGCAGTCACCTTTGGTTGCCATCTCCTGTCAAGACAACGCAAAACTTTATTAGTTAGTTCACCTCTAGCAAATGATTTATCGAGAGCAACTAAATGGTTGACAATATGAGTGAATCGCTTTTGCATATCACATATTGATTCGCTTGGTAACATGCGAAACAACTCATATTCGTGGGTCAGCGCGTTCAGTCTTGCGCGCTTGACTTCGCTAGTGCCTTCGTGAGTCACTTGTAAAGTGTCCCACATTTCTTTCGCATTATGGCACTGCGAGACCCTAAAGAATTCATCATATGATAGGGCCGATGTGATGATGTTTTTGGCGCGCAGGTTATGCTGGACCTTTTTGCGCTCATCATCGGTCCATAAACTTTTCGGTTTATCTTTAGGTTGATCGTCCACAAGATGTTGTGGAACGTAAGGGCCGTTGACTACGGATTCCCAAATATCCGAGTCTATGGCCTCAATAAAAATTTGCATGCGCACTTTCCAGTAGGCATACCCTTCACCACTGAATATTGGTGGTCGATTAATGGATGACCCATCACCACCAAATGGATTTGAAGAACCCATTCCTTTTCCCTTTAGGATCACGAATACGCGGTTGAGCTAGCACTTCGTACTAGCTCTGATACCACTTGTTAGGTATCAGTGGTTACAATACACCTAGAAGGGGGGGGTTGAATAGGTGTCGCGGTTAGAATTACCGCTTTTCGCAAATCAACACTTAATGCTGAATCAACCCTATTTAATCGATTAAGGAGAAAAGGATAATCGATTATAAGCACAGTCTTAATCGATTAACACAAAAAACAGTTTTAAACAGAAACTATTTTAATCGATTAATAGAAACAGTATAATCGATTAACACAGGAATATTAATCGATTAAACAGAACCAGTAAGCAATTACAGAAACGATTAAATGCGAAACAAATAACCGATAACAGAACGAATACAGAGCTTACAAATTTGTATATCAGAATAGCTTGCAATACAACAAAAGAACAGAATGTATTAGTTGAATCAAATATACAAATTAAATCGATTGAAAAACAGTAAAGAGAGAGAGAGAAACAAATCCTGCAAATCGAATTTTTATCCTGGTTCGTTTGCTGTCCACTGCAAACTACATCCAGGCCTCCCGGCTGACTTGGGAGATTTCCTTCACTATAATCGAATCAATGTAATTTACAAACACATTATCCAATTACAACACTTAGCAAATGACAAGAAATCAAAGAAACTATCCAATGGTTTGACTCCCTTCCTACCGATAAAGAAAACGTTTCTTTCGGCGTAGCCCCAGCCAAAGAATCTCTCGTTCTTTCCTTTTCTTACACTCTAAGCTATGAAGAAACACACAATCTCTACTGGTGATACGACACCAAGAGATTCCCTTTCACAACAATTACACAAGAATTACAAGAGTAATATTAAGCTATACCTAAGCTCAAATACAACATGAAGGCTTTACTCTAATGCACATTTAACACAAACACATGTGAAATGACAAGTATTAGTTATGAAAACAGAAGTTACAGAATTATAAAATTCATGAAAAACGCATCAAAAATATGCATGAACATGTGAGGGAAAACATGAGAGATTATAACATGAAATGCACTCAATCCTAAAGCAAGGAATCTCTCATTTCTAAACTCACTAATGCAATTAACAAATAGATGCAGCAATTAACACGTAGAATGCTCTAACTCTCTAATAAATGCAACATGCAACTTATGAGATTAATTCTGAAAACGCAGTTTATAAAGAATCAGTCCAGAACCCCAGATAATCGATTAAATACCTTCTTAATCGATTAACGGGACTAAAAATCATAACTGATTCTGTTTTTCAGTTTTTCAGTTTTAACAACTTAAAAATCAGTTAGGTTAATCGATTAACGTAAACCTTTAATCGATTAACTGCATTACAAAAACGTGTTCCAGTAGCAACCACTTTTCACAGCAGTTGGGTTAATCGATTAAAGGTATGGTTAATCGATTAACACTAAATAAAATGTGTATTTTCAAATAGAAAACATCGAATATGTTATGCACTTAGATAATACATGTTTGACACTTAGTTTTATGCCTAGAATGCATATATACATGTATTTATGTAATGCATGAACATATTATCAAATGAACATATCTCATGGATGAAATGATTTAAAGATAAATGCATATGAGACATGTTTTAGGTGCCCTAAGCCTTCGACTCAACTTAAACTAGAAACTAGTCTAAGCCTAGTACCAAATAAAAGACTCAAGCACGTTGGATTGTTGGTTATCTTCAAGCACTTTTAGGCACACGTTGTCCTCATCAAAACCATGACGTTCAAGGAGAGCCTTCCAAAGTGTTCCTCTTGACATGCACACTTTCACAAATTTATATTCATTTTTGTAACAGATCCATAAATTAAAAAAAGAAGAAGAATATAAATTGAATTAAATATTAATATTCTGAAAATTTATTACTTACGATTATGCAAATTTATATCCATAATGAGTATTGCTTAAAATTAGGAAATTATAAATAATTTAATCAAAATATAAATCAAATCAATTGATTATCACAATCAAATAAAATTGTTTTAATATTTTAATTGTCACATCTTATTAGAAATAGAAAACGCCATGAAAAATCAAATCACAAAACTAATTGTAAGAACAATTATTTAATTTTTATATTACGAAATAAAAGATATTCAAAGGCAACCATGCCTAATAATTTTAGCTTCGAAAGTGTAACTAACAATTAATTAATTGTGTATAATGTCATTTTTGTAACTCATTGAAAAAAATTGAACTTTTATGTTTCTTTATGACATTATTATTTAATTATTTCTTTATCAATGTAATTATAATTGTGCTTTAAATTTTCAATGTTAAAGTAACCATGTAATATGCTCAATTAATCACATATGCTATAGAATTCAATGAATCAAGACAAATTACATGTTAACAGTTCCAAACTTAAACAAATTATCAGGAATAATGTAAAACATTAATGAGTGGATATTACTAAATATTCCACAAATTTATTAGTATAATTTTAAAAATTTATGTTCCAATTCCAATTTTGTAATTGATCCATAATCAAATCAATTAATTATCATAATCAAATGAAATATATTAATATTTTGATTATTACATCCTATTAAAGAGAAATTCAATGCAAAAACACATTCAAAAATCAAATAATAAAATTAATTGTGGAAGACAATTATTTAGTTTTTAGATAATAGTGTAAAATGCATTCAAAGACAATCATGCCTTATAATTTTGGTTTCTAAAGTGTAACTACCAATTGATTAATTGTGTATAATGTCATTTTTTAATTGATCAAAAATATTTATACTTTACATAAAAAGTGAATAATTTAATTATTTATTTATCAATATAATTATAATTATGCATTAACTTTTCATTATTAAAGTAACCATGTCATATGCTCAATTTATCACACACGACGTTACGACGTTATGGAATTCAATGAATCAAGATATATTATAGGCTAACAGTTCCAAATATAAACAAATTATGAGGAATAATGTAAAACATTAATGAGTAAATATTACTCAATTAATATTCCGCAAATTTATTAGTAATAATTGTGCAAATTTATATTACATTTTTGTAACTGATCCATAACTTCAAACAAAACAGAATATTAATAGAATTAAATATTAATATTCCACAAATTTATTAGTTATAGAATAGAATATAATGAAATTAAATTGCCTTCACTGATTATGACTGATATGATGATTACATTTACTATGATTAATTATATAAAATATACAAGTTCAACAAATAAACATGCCAATTTATTTATGACGAGAATAAAAAAATTTAAAGATTATTCTTACTAATATAAGCTGACACATTTAGATAGTGAAAAAAAATAACTTTGAATAAAAAAGGACAAACACATAATAAAATGAAAGAACTATTCTTCTACACTCACATAATGAATGTAAAATCTAATCGTTGTGTTCTAGGATGTGAGGTTTCTCTACAACAAATGTTGAAATAAAGAATATGACCAATTCGTATTTCATGCTTTAGAAAAATCACCACATAGGAAAAATATTTTACAAATATCATGTGAGGAAAACTAATCAAATTCATTTTTTGTGCAAAGGAGAATAAAATTGAAGATTTTAGTAAAATAAGGACACAAAGACATAAAACTAACCTATAGAGATGCTTTAAGGGAGATTCATGAAAGTGCAAAGTGTCAAGGATAACACTACCAATGCTTTGCCTATGTTTTGATGAAAACAATGTTATATTAAAGCTTGAAGATGGCTCAACAACCAACATGCCTAAAGCTCATTGATCATATCTAGACTAGGATATAAATAGAGTCATTATTCTAAATAGTTTGGGATGTGTGCCTTAGTAAGTGAGTATAAGTGAGGTGAACCTAGGTGCAAGTCTCTGAAGCCATTATAATTATCATATCACATCCATGAGACATATCATCTAGTTAATTGTATGTTCATGCATTAATCATACATGTTATATGTGATTATTAGGCATAATATAATTGCTAAAACATGTATAGGAGTTAAGCATAACATATGAGAAGTTTACCTTTTGAACCACCTATTTTAATATGCTAGTTAATCGATTAACATGGTGACTTAATCGATTAACTAAACTGTTTTTATGTTATATCAGTGTTTCTGTTACAAATGGTTTCTGTTTCAATTTTGTTGCACTAGTTAATCAATTAACGAATTACTTTAATCGATTAACATGTCTGTTTTGTGTTATAATTGATTTCTGTTTTAACTGCTTAACTGATTGCAACAAATCCAACTATAAAAACTGCATAGTATAAGTTGAGGCAACTTCCATAAAATTGTAGCATTACATTTCATTGTATAGGATTGATTTAGAGAGCCTATTTCGTTTTTGCATTCTGTTTTTGCAAGAGAGTTGCATGTGTGAGGAAGAGAGATTACCATGCCTTATTGAGTCTTTGATTTGCATACTGTTTTTCATATGCTTAGTCTCATCCTTATCTTGCTCACATGTTCATGCATTATTTGTAAAGATTTTAGAGAGATATATCGATTACTGTTTTTGATTAACTCACATGTATTTGATAGCTTGAGTGAATTGTGAGTGAGTTAGTCTTAAGGTCTTTTATTGTGAGAATTGTAAGTGTTGTAATCTGTTTTTGTGTGTTTTGGATTGATCTCTTGGTGTCGTACCACCACAGAGATTGTGATTCTTCACCAAGACTAGGAGGTCTTGATTTTGACAGTGCAAAACGTCAAGGATTGCATTAGCAACGTTTGCCTATGTTTTGATGAAGACAAGGAATTAGTTAAAGCTTGAAGATGGCTCAACAATCAACATGCCAAGGGCTCAAGTGGTGTCTTATTAGACTTAGGTTATAATTCTTTATTATCTTTTTACAAGTCTAAGATGCTTGCCATAGATATTGAGTCTAGGTTAGGTAAACCTAGGTGTGAGTCTCACAAGACTTAATAAAGTAATTAATCCACTAAAATGAGACATCATCTAGATGTATATGATAATTAGGTTCATGCATTTTATACATTGATTTTATGCATTAAAGGTATTATATTTGGAAATCATGTACTGCATGAGCATATAACATATAAGTAGTTTACAATTTAATCATGTATTAAAAATACATTGGTTAATCGATTAACCCCATGGCTTAAACGTGAGTGTTTTCTGCTGTTTCAACTACATAACTGAAAAACCATTTTTAGAGACAAAATCTGTTTTGTATAAATACTGACTAATTACAGAAATAGTTAGGGGTGAAACACACAAAAAAAAAGAGATAGATCATCATTGTTAGATTCTATTAGAGAGTGTTGAATTAGGAGAAAGATTAGATCATGCCAAGGCTTTAGTTTTCATATTCATCTTGCATATTTCTTTGAAAAGTTTTCTTGCATCATTCTTGTGTTTCTTGAAAAGCAAAAGATAGTTCTTTAAAAGATTGCATATTTTCAGAAACCTCATGCATGAACATTCACACTAGACTAGGACATCTTGTGAGTTCTTGCTTAGGTTTTAGGCTTTGATTCTTATTGTAATATCCGAGTATTAAGTACTCATTCATAACTCAAAGCATTGTTCAAAGCTTTGTATTCAAGGATTGGGAAAATCCTAGCTGCAGTTAGGTAAGGTGTTCTTCACACAAAGACTTGGAGGTCTTGGGATAAAGAGTGATACCTTGGCTGGGGCCGAATTGCGTAAGAAAGGTTTTCTTGGTAGGCGGTTTTGGTAAAGGTAAAACCAAGGGTGACGAAGTTCTTTGGGTTCCAAGAAGGTAGCGTTCAAGTTTTTTATTTGGAAGCGTGTATGTAACGTACATTGTGTTCCATAGTGAATAAGGAAAATCTCCCAAATTAGAGGGGAGGACTGGATGTAGTTTTGCAGTGGACAGCAAAACGAACCAGGATAAAATCCCTGCGCAA
>NC_032027.1:2185959-2193176 GCF_001865875.1 Lupinus angustifolius
CTCTTTTATATTTCAAGATATTTTAATGTGAGTTTCGAGCTAATATTTTGCATGCTTGTTCCTTGCTATGTTCTTGTTAATCTTGCATAAAAGTATCTGTTGTATATCTGTTTGTGTGTTGGTTAATAACTGTGCAAGTTGTTGTTCTGATCATTCTGGTTTTGTTTAGATTTAATCGATTAAGCCTACTGGTTAATCGATTAACTGGGCATTTTTCAGCAACTGTGTAAAAACCGGAAAAGTGGAACTTGAGCTCCACCACACCTATTCAATCCCCCGCTTCTAGGTGTATTCCGCCACTGATACCTAACAAATTTGAGAACAAGAATCTTGGCTAGGGCTGTTTCGCGAGAAAGGTTTTCTCAGGTGATAGGTAGAGTCAAACCAAGGGTTAGGTGTTCTAGATTTCAAGAAAGAAGTGTCCTATAGTTTGTAAATTGAATTGGTGTGTGTGATCATACGTATATTCAATATTGTGAAGAAGAAAATCTCCCAATATCAGAAGGGGAGGCATGGATGTAGTTTGCAGTGGACCGCAAACGAACCAGGATAAAAATCCATTTTTGCATGTTGTTCTCTCCTTAAATCTTCTTTACTTTTCTTGCTATTTCATTTCGAGTTAATAGTTGATATTTTGCGTAATTGTACCCTGCCATATGCTTATTAATATTGCTTAAAAATATCTGCTTTATCTCTATTCATTTGATTTTATATAACTATGCAATTTGCTGCTCTGATCATTCTGTTATGTGTGTGTTAATCGATTAAGACCAGTTGTTAATCGATTAACTGGACTGTTTCTAGAACTGGGTTTTGGTGCAAGAAGTGGTGATTGATAACCACTACACCTATTCAACCCCCTTCTAGGTGTTCCTAGGCCACTGATACCTAACATGTGGTATCAGAGCTAGTACGACGTGCTAGCTCAATCATATTCGCGTGATCCTTAGGGAATTTAAATGGGTTCCACCAACCCCTTTGGCGCTGATGGCGCATCCATTAACTGCCCTCCCATATTCAGTAGCGAGGGATACGCCTACTGGAAAGTCCGAATGAAGATCTTCATACAGGCTATTGATTCAGACATTTGGGAATCTGTAATCAGTGGTCCATTTGTCCCACTTCACTTAGTGGATGGCGAACCGAAAGAAAAGCCCAAAAGCTTATGGACCAATGAGGAGCGCAAGAAGGTTCAATTCAACCTTCGCGCCAAAAATATAATTACATCGATCCTATCTTATGATGAATTCTTTTGGGTGTCTCAAAGTCGAAGTGCCAAGGAAATGTGGGACACTTTACAAGTGACTCACGAAGGCACTAGCGAGGTTAAGCGCGCCAGGCAGAACACACTGACACATGAATATGAATTATTTCGTATGTTACCGAGTGAATCAATTGGCGACATGCAAAAGTGATTCATTCACATTATTAATCATCTTATTGCTCTAGATAAAATGTTTACCAGAGGAGAACTCACTACTAAAGTTTTACGCTGTCTTGACAGGAGATGGCAACCTAAAGTGACGACAATCATGGAGTCCAAGGATCTAGATTTCATGCATTTGCCAACACTATTCGGAAAGCTTCAAAAGCATGAGATGGAGCTTGGGCGTCTGACCATGCATGAGGAGTCTTATCAGAAAAAGAAAGGAATATCTCTTAAAGCTACAATATCACAACGCACTGAAGAGTTGGACAATGATGACTCTGACTCTTACATTGATAAAGAAACGCTAAACCTTTTTGTGCGAAAATTTGGAAAGTTTCTAAAGAAGAAAGGAGGATTTAGGCGATTTCAAAATAAAGAAGCGTGATAATCAACTTAGAAAGGTAAGAAAAAGAAGCGCTTCACTTGTCATGAATGTGGTAAGCTGGGTCACATGAAGTTTCACTGTCCCACTTACTTGAAGAGAGTTGATTCAGAGAAGAGCACTCCCCGGGACTTCAAATCGAAAAAGGCATACATTGTTTGGGATGTACCGAAGGAAGAAACAACATCAAGCACTTCAGATGAAGAGGAGACCGTCAAGCTGTGCCTAATAACCATAATAGATGAGGCTTGCGGATCAGGTAGTAAGGATGCTACAAATGAGGTATATTCTGACCCATCATCCTTTTCTGATGATTCTCCCTCATATGATGTTTTATATGATGCTTATGTTGAAATGCATGAAGAGCTTAAGAAATTAGCAAAAATTACTGCTGATAGAAAAAGAATAATTTTGGTAAATGATCAGAAAATATTTCAACTACAAAAAGAATTAGATGAGCTAAAATTGGAAAATGAAAATTTAGATCTAACTTTTTCTTGTACTTCATACGATTGCTCTAAAAATAGTTTATGTCAAACAACTACTTGTGAGTCTTGTGAGGACCTGAAAAATGAGAATTTTAAACTAAATGAAAAATTCACAAAACTTAAAAATAGTCAACATCAATTAGACACCTTCTTAGTAAAACGAGAAACGTTGGTGACCACACTGGATTAGGGTATGTTCCCCCATCCCATAGAAATAGATCATATAGGAGACCTCTAACTTGTCCAAATAAAAAGTCTAATAAGAAAAGTAGAGTTCCTACATATTTCTATTCACACATGGTCACACCTCTCATTCCTGCTACATCAAGAAATATGGGATACCCAGTGGTGTTTTCACTTGGATAAGAAAGGGAGATAACTCTCTGGCTACTAATAGAAAAGGACCGAACATAATTTGGGTACTTGGAACTAACATGTGATCTATTTTGCAGGTATGTCTACGAACACATGGGCAACATTGGTATCTTGATAGCGAATGTTCAAGACATATGACTGAGACAAGTCAAAATTCCTAGACTTTCCATTAAAAGAAAAAGGCTTCGTCACTTATGGAGACAACAACAAAGGAAGAATCTTAGGCACCGGAAAAATTGGCAACTCAACCCACGCTATAATCGAGAACGTTCTATATGTAGAAGGTTTGGAACATAATTTGTTGAGCATAAGCCAACTATGCTGCAAAGGTAATCGTGTGTCATTTGATTCTGATTGTTGTATAATTCATGACGTATTATCTAATAATATAAAATTTGTCGGATATCGTGTAAATAATATTTATATGGTTAATCTGGAGGATGTCACTTCCCTATTTTCAAAATGTTTTATTTCAAAAGAAGATGTCTAACTTTGGCATAGACGAGTCGCTCACATTCATGTGAAGCATTTAGAAAAATTATCTAAAAATAATTTCGTTATCGGTCTTCCAAAACTCTATTTTAAAACTCAGGATTCTTGTGACATGTGTCAAAAATGTAAACAAGTAAAGAATTCCTTTAATAAAAGGAATGTGATATCCTCTACTAGACCTTTGGAGGTTCTCCATATGGACTTATTTGGACCGTCGCAAATTATGAGTTTTGGTGGAAGTAACTACGCTTTGGTAATTGTTGATGATTTTTCTAGATTCACATGGACTTTGTTTTTAGCATCATAGTGCGATGCATATAAATCTTTTAAATGTCTAGCCAAACAAATTCAAAACCAGTCTAACCTGAAATAATTACATACGATCCGACCATGGCGGAGAATTTTAAAATCATAAATTTAATAAGTTTTGTAATAAGCATGGCATCATGCATTTGTTCTCAGCTCCCCGTGCCCCTCAACAAAATGGATTTGTTGAGAGGGAAAATAGAGTTCTTGAGGACCTCGCGAGGACCATGCTAAATGAGAGCAAAGCTCCAAAGTATTTCTGGGCTGATGCAGTTCACACATCCCAATATGTAATTAATCAAATACTACTCAGACCTACTTTTTTGAAAACACCATATGAAATTCTTAAAGGTCGAAAGCCGAATATTGCTCATCTTCATGCATTCGGGCGCAAATGTTTTATTTTAAGTAATGGAAAAAGATCTTTAGGAAAATTTGATTCGAAGGCTAATGAGGGCATATTCTTAGGGTATTCGTTACATAGTAAGGCTTTTCGTGTGTTCAATAAATATATCATGCAAGTAGAAGAATTTATTCATGTTCACTTTGACGAATCTTCTCCAAAAGAGAAGAGAAAGGTATTTTCTGATGACATTTCAGGTACACTAGAAGAAGTTCAATCAAAGGACATGAACCAAATCCAACAAGAAGATGCTGAGCAAATAGAAGAAGAAGAACATCAGGGCATGCCTATTGCATGGAAAACCAAAAAGGATCATCCACTCGATAAGGTGTTAGGTGACATATCTGTGGCGGTGGTAACCCATAGTTCTTTACGTAATTTCTGTAATTTTGTTGCATTCGTATCTCAAATAGAGCCAAAGACTATCGATGAAGCCATCGAGGATGTACACTGTGTATAGCTATGCAAGAAGAGCTAAACCAGTTTGAGAAAAATAACTTGTGGGACTTGGTCCCCAAACAAAAAGATCATCCTATGATTGGCACCAGATGGGTCTTTCGTAACAAGCTAGATGAACCTAGCTTAATAATAAGAAATAAGGCTCGCTTAGTGACCAAAGTCTACAACCAGAAGGAGAGCATCGATTATGATGAGACCTACACTGCTGTAGCCAGACTTGAGGCCATTAGGATGCTCTTGTCTTTCGCATCGATTATGAACTTTAAGCTATTCCAAATGGATGTTAAGAGCGCATTTTTAAATGGATATATTCAAGAGGAGGTGTACGTAGATCAACCACCAGGGTTTGAAAATTTCAAATACCCGCACCATGTGTATAAACCAAGAAGGCCCTTTATGGCCTAAAACTGGCTCCCAGAGCCTGATACGATAGATTGAGTTTGTTCTTACTAGAAAAAGGGTTCAAAAGAGGCTTGATCGATACCACTCTCTTTATCCATATATTAGATAATCATGTCTTACTTGTTCAAATATATGTTGATGATATTATCTTCAGATCGACTAATGACATCCTTTGTAAGAAATTTTCTCAGTTGATGCAGGGCGAGTTTGAGATGTCGATGATGGGTGAGCTGACTTTCTTCCTTGGGCTACAAATTTAACAAATGGAAAGTGACATCTTCATTCATCAATCAAAGTACTACAAATAATTACTACAGAAGTTCGATATGGAGCAATGTAAAGATGCATCCACACCTATGGCGTCAGCATATTATCTTGATAAAGATTAAAAGGGAAAAGCAATTGAGGTAACTAAATATCGTGGAATTATCGGCTTCTTATTGTATTTAACTGCTAGCCGCCCCGATATTATGTTTAGTGTTTGTATGTGTGCTAGATTTCAAGCTTTGCCAAAAGAATCACATTATATTGCTGTAAAACGTATCATAAGATATTTAAAAGGAACTGTAAACATGGGATTATGGTATCCTAGGGATGCCTCTTTATCCTTGGTAGGTTACTCTGATTCTGACTTCACTGGGTGTAAGTTGGATCGAAAAAGCACTAGTGGGACTTGTCACCTATTAGGCAGTTCCTTAGTGGCATGGCATAATAATAAGCAAGCATGCGTTGCTTTATCCACCGCTGAAGTGGAATACATTGTCGCTAGCGTGTGTTGCGCTCAAATCCTTTGGATGAAGCAAAAACTTAAGGACTTTAGGCTCATAATAGAAAAGATCCCTATTAAGTGTGATAACACAAGTGCCATTAACCTTTCCAAGAATCCCGTCTTGCATTCTAGAACCAAGCATATTGAAATAAGGAAATAAGGCATCAATTTTTGCGTGATCATGTTCAAAAAGGTGATTGTGTGTTAGAATTTGTTGAAACATCTAAGCAATTAGGGGATATTTTCACCAAGCCCCTCTCACGAGATACCTTTTATGTTCTTCGAAGAGAACTAGGAATCCTTGATGAATAATATCTTGATTGAGCTTATGTTATTGCCTTGCATGGCGTATTTCCCTTGTATGCTTTAAAATGAAAACATGTTGAATGCTAAATATTCCTTGCATGATCCATGATTCTGTGTATAAAAACTTTATGTATATATGTGATTGTTTAAAAATGAATTAGTAAAAAGTTTGAAATCCTTGCATGCTTTTAAAAACATCCAAAATGATGAATTTAATCGATTTAAGCCATCAATTAATCGATTACCTGGGTGAACTTTTTGAAACCTGGTATTTTTAACTCAAGTTAATCGATTAAGTCAAGTTGTTAATCGATTAACGACATTAGTATATCAGAAACAGAAGCGTTTCTGGGCATTTTTTAAAACCCCATTCACCCCATTTTCTCTCAAATCTCAGAGGAACAAGTCCAACATCATCCCTATGCTCCAACCTATCCCAAACCGAATCACCCCACTCCATTTCCACTCCATAAACCGGTTTCTCCATCTCAAATTTCCAAGAAATTCGTTTTCCCCAAATTGATAACCCTACCTTAGGTTTCCCTAAATCCCTCCATTAAACCTTCATCACGGTTCAGTTTCAACATCAATTGAGAGAGGACGTGCTAAAAGAGTCAAGACAACCGCTCAACGTCCACCGCGTGTCCCAAAAGTCGTGCCATCTCAACAAGCAAGGCAGGACCGTGGGGACCCGTATTATTAGTTGATTCTGTAAGAAACCCGATTGCTCATAAGGTTTGCACATTTGACTTGGCTAGCGGAACAGAACTTCGACTTTCCGCATGGTTTGTAAGGACAAGGGCCGTCCTCTTCTTGGAATTAAAATGTAATATCTATCCTGCTCTAGTTAGGGAGTATTATGCCAACTTTAGATATAAGGATGGAAAGTATTAGTTAATGATTTCTGGAAAACTGTTTGAGATAAATGAAGACATTTTTATGAATGTGAGTGGTTTATCATGTAATGGTGCTAGCTTAAGTGATTGTGGTTCGGCAAACAACAACTCTTTTGATGCTGCTGAAATGTATAAATCTTGTTTAGATAGACCTCAGGTGTATGTTGAGGGTGAATTAACCAAAGCTGGGTTGCTATCCGTAGAGAATAGGCTCCTACATTATCTGATTGCCTATATTCTGATTCAGAGGAACACAAATCATGTACAACCTACAGTGAATGATTTGAGGTTCATGTTTGCTGTAAAGGAGAACATAATGATCAACTGGCCTGAAGAGATTCTGAAGGTCATGTACAATGTCTTCACTTCACAATCAAGGTTGCTTCCTTATAGTATCTTCATTTCATGAATTATTGATTATCTGCATATTGATGTCTCAGATATTATAGTGGTGGACTGTTCTGCAAGGATCATTTTGTTAGGTGTCATTGGCTAAAATACACCTAGAAG
>NC_032027.1:2193276-2193945 GCF_001865875.1 Lupinus angustifolius
GTAGCGGTCAGAGTATCCGCTTTTCGAAAACAACAAATACTGCTGAAATAACCCCAGATTAACCGATTAACAGAACACAAATAATCGATTAACACAATCACTTTAATCGATTAAAACAGCTCAGATGTTACAAACAGATTCAGTTTCCTGCACGACAATTAACCAAGATTGAAACTTATATGCAGAGCTTACAAAAATATCAGAGTTACACCAGTATAGTATAGAAACAGAATATAGCAATTAACACAACTATACAAAGTAACCGATTAAAGCAATAAAGAGAGAAAGAGAGAAAAAGATCCTGCAACATGATTTTTATCCTGGTTCGTTTGTGTGTCCACTTGCGAACTACATCCAGGCCTCCCGGCTGATCTGCGAGATTTTTCTTCACTATAATTGAAATAATGTTTTACAAGCAATTCTTCCAATTACAACACTTAGATATTCACTTGAAACTAAAGAACCTTACTCCTTGATTTGACTCCCTTCCTACCGCCCAAGAAAACCTTTCTTGCGGTGTAGCCCCAGCCAAGAACCTATTCTTTCTATCAAGAACACTAAGCTAATGAAGATACAACACAATCTCGTTGGTGGTAAGACACCTTGAGATTCCCAACGTTACAACACTTTTCACAGCAAAAACACAGAGTAAACTAAAGCAATTATGAT
>NC_032027.1:2194045-2196940 GCF_001865875.1 Lupinus angustifolius
CTTTTCTAATCTCACAAATGCAATGTCATATAGATGCAACACTTAACACGAAATATGCTCTAACTCTCTAAAACATGCAACATGCAAGTTATGGCTTCAGTTCTGAAAACGTAGTTTATAAAGAATCACTTCAGCAGCCCAGTTAATCGATTAAGACCTTGGTTAATCAATTAACGTGTTTTAAAAACGTAACTGATTCTTTTTTTCCAAGTTTTCAGTTTCAACAAATTGTCAAAAACTTATGTTAATCGATTAAATCATAACTTAATCGATTAACAGCATATTTTCAAGTGTATTTTCAAATTGCAAAACTCAAACACGTTATGCACTTAATTTATATATGTTCAACACTAAGTTTATGCCTAGGATGCACATATTACATGTATTTATGTGATGCATGAACATATTATAAATGACATATCTCAAAACTTAAAATGATTTAAAGTTTTATGCATATGAGACATGTATTGAGTTTACCGAAGCCTTAGACTCAACCTAAACTAATCACTAGTCTAAGTCTAATACCAATCTTGAGACTTAAGCACGTTGATATGTTGATGATCTTCAAGCTCTTATAAAGCTCCTCATCAAAACTAAACACAGTGAGAAACCTTTCCAAAGTGCTATCTTGGCATGCGCACTTTCACATTTGATTGGTGAGAGTTTGATTCATAAGATGGGTATATATAAGTACGTAAACACATGGAAATATCAAGAGGACTTTAACACTGTGAATCTTGACCCCTTTGGTGAGGATGATCAAGATAATACTCAAGAGCCATTTGTTGCTACTCAGGGGGAGTCTTCTGGTCATGCATCAGATGAACCAACTTTTGGACAAGCCTACTTGGATGCTATGGAACAACGTCTCAACAACATGATGGATCTTCACTTTCAGTCTCTAAAGTACTCATATCATACGGATCTGGAGAATTTTGAGGAGCATCAGAATGCTTATATTTATAACCATTACCAATCCTTGAGGAACTTTGTTCAGACAACTGCTGACTCACAAAACAGAAGGTTATGTGCTGAGTACAACAAGCTGAGTACCCTCATCAAAGGTGGTGGTAGCTCGATGATTCCTGACAACGAAAACCCTCCATCTCATCCCTAGTTAGGAGGCCTTAGAGCTTTAGTTTTATCCTTCCTAGATTATGGACCTTGTTGTTCCTTGTTACCCTATTGAGAACTTATCTTTTATTTCATGCTTTTGCTTTCATATGGATTGTAATAACTCCTATCTTCTGCTGAATTAGTGCTTCGAAATTTGACAATGCTTTAAATGATTTCAAATTATCTTTCTCATGCTTGAATGGTAATTATGTTGCAAATAGTATTCTCTTATGTTTGGTGTATGTATCAATATTGAATGATTATGCCTGTTGTTAACTGGTCAAATATATCAAATGCTTAATCATTCCATGCTTAATTTGAGTAAACATAGCCTTTCATGCCATTAAATCTGTTATGTTACTGTTTGTTGTCCATTTAATCGATTAAGTCCTGCTGTTAATCGATTAAATGATGTATAAATGTGCATTTGTTCAAGCTTCTTACAGCTGGTTGATTGATTAATCGCCCAAAATTAATTGATTAATTACAGCCTGTCAAAACTCTAATAACTCTTCTGACTTTTGACTAAAATTGAATACTTGTATCTTTTTGATAATGTCAAAAGGGGGAGAAAGGTTGCTTGTTGTGTTAAATGTATTTTGCAGGTTGTTGTATATAGCTTCCGTAATATAATTGCTTACCTAAGGGGGAGCAAAGGCACTTCAATTTTGAAACTTTGAGCAACCATTAAGCAAACTCATCGTCAAGCTAATTCATCAAACGTTTCGAACTATTTTGATGTGGTATTTGTCATCATCAAAAAGGGGGAGATTGAAAGTGCAAAGTGTCAAGGATAGCACTAGCAAGGCTTTGCCTATGTTATGATAAAGACAAGGTTCTATTGAAGCTTGAAGATGGCTCAACAACCAACATGCATGTTGAAAGGTTTTTCTTGGGGGAAGAAGTTGGCTTTCCCCTCTCAACAAATCATCCTGGTAGTAGTACCAATTTGTTGAAAGCGGAAATTCCCTCAATTTGCTGTGTTTCCTTTTTTGTTTGATTAAGTAAGTGAACTCAGTTTTATTCTTTGTTCGCCATCTCGACTTTGTTGAAATAAATTCCAACGCCGGTATAATGGTTTCAAGAATATTCCAGTTATAACTTACTTCTAATAATCATGTGAATAAGTTATTCATTCTTAGCGTCATCTCGGCTTTGTTAGAATAAATTCTAACGCCGATACAATGGTATCGAAGCAATTCCCTATTGCATAATTATTAAGTACCTTTGAATACCATCTCAGTTTTGTGGAATAAATTCCAACACCGGTTTAATGGTATTCTAATGTACAAAAGTGATGAATAGTTAGTTGTTAGAAACAAATAAATAAATAAAGAACAAAAGAATAATAAAGTTAAGTGACCTTTATTTATTTACTCCCTTTCGGGTTCCTTTTATTAACAAACCAAACGTCTTCCTTAAGGAAGGTTGGTATTAAAGAATAAATAAATTGCGGAATATAAATAACAATTAGTAAGTTAGTTTCATCACTTTTGTATATTAAAAGGTGTTTCAACAAATAAATTTATTGATAACACTTTACTATTTTACAATTTACACCTCTTTCAAGATTCAATTATAGTATAGTATAGGGTCATGTGGAACCACAATGAATTGCCTAATAGAATGAATCATATGAACATGGCAATGCACAAATAATGAGTAAACATATTTTGGACTTGATTTAAGTTGAATTGCATATAAACAATTAACAAGAAACATAAACTAATCTTAACAAATTCTTGAGGAGACAAGATCATTTTGAATAAAGAAAATATT
>NC_032027.1:2197040-2197330 GCF_001865875.1 Lupinus angustifolius
TATCCTCCTCCTCATTCTCATCCTTATCCTATCCTCAACATCCTCCTCATCCACATCCTACCCTCATCCTCATTATCGTCCTAATCCTATCCTCATCCTTATCCTATCCTTATCCTCATTGTCGTCCTCATCCTGTCCTCATCCTCATCCTTTTCCCCATCCTATCCTCTTCCACATCCCCATCCTCTCCTCATCCTCATCCCCATCCTCTCCTCATCCTCATTCTCGTCCCCATCCTATCCACTAACTCAACCTCATCCTCTTCCTCATTCTCATCCTCATCTTATCCT
>NC_032027.1:2197430-2198944 GCF_001865875.1 Lupinus angustifolius
TTAAGAAAGCAATGGAGCTATCCATTCTTTGTGGTGTTGAAGTTGTTGTTCTTTTATTTTCTGTTGGTGGCAAGGCTTACTCTTTTGGTCATCCAAGCATTGAGGCTGTGACTAAGAAGTTCCTTCACCAAGGAGAAGGATCACATGTGAGTCATGGTGAGTCCTCAAATGATGATGACAATATTGGTAAGCTTAGCCAACAACTTCAAGAGCTGAAAGACCAGATTCAAGTGGAGAAGGATAAGAAGAAGGACCTTGATAAAGCTCTTAGCAAATACAAGTTTATCAGAGGAAAACTTCCCATTAATAATCTTAGTTTTGAGGAGCTTGTGGAGTTCAAGGCTTCCTGGGTTATGGTCCAAGATAATATGTCAGAATCCAATAATGAGATGGAGGCAGCATCATCTTTACTTCTTCTTCGCGAGAATCGCATGTATGAGACTGGGATTTGAGTTGTACCCTTCTCCCTATTATATCTTTATAATAATAAAAGGGGGAATAAGTTTTGTTATTTAAAAAATAAAGGGATTTTGCTTTATAAAATGTTTACAAATATATCATGAAATGAACATCGAAATGTATGTGCAAACAACTTCTCCATGTTTTCTTTAAGCATAACGTTTCTTAAACCTTTTTTAAAACATTAGGATGAGACTAGGAAATATTTATCATTCATATTTTGTCATTTATGATAGATCATTATAACATCGTCCAATTCGGGTAGTCGATCTCACAAAATAATATTAAAGCTTGGTTAATATTAGATTAAGATAAGATATCTCATTTTAACTTATTTTTCCCATTGTTTATATTTCATCTGGAGTATAGGCTAGAAACACCATGATGTAATAAGCTAAGATGTTGAAAGAGATCACATCTGAGGTGGTGGTTGAAGAGGTGATGGTTAGGTTTGGGTTATGGTAGTGACTAGAGTGAGGTGACAAACAATGTAGGTGCGGCAATAAAATAAACATAAAATGAAAAAAATACAAAAGGAAATGTAGTATGAAAAACCAAATATGATTTTTAATTACCAAAATATTTTTAATTTTTAGATTAACAACTTACCATAATATCATTTTCACCACTTTTCTTTTCAACATAATATTAAGGTTATTTTTTATTTAATTTTTATGGTTCATGATGCTAATATGTACCTAACTAGAAAAGAATTGGCCTATTTGTCACTGATCTCATCCTGATAGTAGTGCTAGTTTGTTGAAAGCGAAAATTCCCTCATTTCAGTGTGTTTCCTTTTTATTTGATTAAGTAAGCGAACTCGGTTTTATTCTTTGTTCGTCATCTCAACTTTGTTGAAATAAATTCCAATGCCGGTATAACAGTTTCAAGAATATTCCAGTTACAACTTACTTCTAATAATAATGTGAATAAGTTATTCCTTCTTTGCCCCATCTCGGCTTTGTTAGAATAAATTCTAACGCCGGTACAATGGTATCGAAGCAATCCCCTACTACATAATTATTAAGTACCTTTGAATACCATCTCGGTTTTGT
>NC_032027.1:2199044-2199293 GCF_001865875.1 Lupinus angustifolius
AACATAAACTAAATATTAACAAATTCTTTAGGAGACAAGATCATTTTGAATGATGAAAATATTTCTCAACTTGTTATGAATTTGAACTACTTAGACAAATTCTTTTATTTTACTTTGATTAACTCCAAACACCAAGGTCTAAAATCCTCCTTTTAGTGTATGTCCTGAAATGGTGCAATGATGATCACTTATATTTATTACTAAACAATATTACGTCCACAAAGAGATTAGGTTGTCATGCCCTAATCT
>NC_032027.1:2199393-2200192 GCF_001865875.1 Lupinus angustifolius
ATAGAAATTCTTCTGGGCCACTGAGCTACTTGTCAGCTCCGCTAAGCAGCTTACCAAACCCTTCAGCATGGGTTCGGTCCCTTGATCAAGTTGCTTTGTCACCTCCTTAGGCTTGACTCATCAAAGCTAGTTGTGAGCTATTAAACCAGCTATTGTGAGCTACTCTGAAAAGCCTATGGTGGGCTACTTAAGGTGAGGTCATTGGTGACTTCATGGTTTGTTTGATGACTAAGTCAAATCTGGGTGCACATCGCTTAGCACACCTGTTGCACCGCTAAGCTGGTTGTTCAGCAGCTTTGACCATGTTGACTGGGACGTAGCCTGGTGCTTGCTGATCTGGTCAGGAGTCTGGTTCTCCGCTAAGCTGCTTGGTTGGACCGCTAAGCTGCTTGTTCAACACCTTGGGCATGCCAAGCTTGTGCCTGACCGTGTCAACCTGAGTTCTGACCGTGCCAGATCTAGTCTGGTGCTAGGCTGAGCGGCCAAGCAGGTCCTCTCAACTGCTTGTTTGAGCAACTTGATCAAGGTCAGGCTGGTGTCCAGGTCAGGCTAGTGTCCAGGTCAATTTAGCGTGGCTTGGTCCACGCTTAGCTGCTTGGTTGAGCACCTTGGTTTTTGACTTCTTTTTCTTTTTGACCATGACTCTTTTTTATGTTCTTTTCTTCTTTCTAAATCATAAAAAATACATAAAAAATAAATACACACACAAATATACAAGATTGTGATATTTTATACAAAAAGTATTGTTTTAAGTTGGTTTTTCTCAATTATGCTTAAGATAATTGCCATAAAAGTCTAT
>NC_032027.1:2200292-2201633 GCF_001865875.1 Lupinus angustifolius
CTCAAATTATGTCCTAGTCTAGATATGACCAAATGAGCATAAGGCATGTTGATTTTTGAGCCATCTTCAAGCTTTAATAGAACCTTGTCTTCATCAAAACATAGGCAGAGAAATGCTAGTGTTATCCTTGACACTTTGCACTCTCAAGAAGATGATCCAATAATAACCCAAGTATAACTTAGAGATTTTAGAGACTTAACAGAAAATAAGGAAAATAAAAAAGAAGAAATAATATGGCACTTGATAGAAGATATGGAACTTTGAATTTTGTAGGTTGACATATCCATGAAAGAGACTTGACTGTTGGGTCTTTTGTGTGAAGATTTGGGAGAAGGTGAGTAATGAGAAACATATTATTAATTAGGGTGTAATTTGTTTTTACTTATTTAATAAAATAATATATGTATCATGAATATATTATTATAATGATATTAGGGAATGAACTTCAAGGGCCTGGGAGAAGAAAATATCCTCCAATTACCTCGAGGATGATTTTTAACCTATCTTCATTTTAGTATGTAATAATCCTTAGCCAATGGCCCAAAATGGAACAATATCAAAAAGATCATCTAATATGAATGTAAAGGGTCATACTTATGGATGATAATTTGTAAAGCTAATTAATAAATTCAAAAAATAATATGAAATTATAGAATAATCCTAAAAATTAACCTACAACAAACTATTCATATTTCCAAGAGATTCAGGCAGGACTATATCCACTTTATTCTTGTTTTGAATTTTCAACAATAAATAATGTTGATATTTATGGCTCAAATTAATATTTGTGGCGTTTATCATTATTTATAATTCTTCATTTTATTCCTTAAAATTAAAAGTAAATATATTTAAGAAATATAAAATATCTTTCTAAATTATAAAAAAAACATGGCCAGGGAATATTAATTATAGAGTACAAGGAGATTGTGCTAATAAAAGAGTTAGAACTATAATAATCATGTTTATCACTCTAAATCTATTCTCTCTTCATTAAATATTTTTGTGTAGTATAAAGGGTATCCCCTCATCTTTTGGGGTAATGAACTAATCACTTTCAGAATGCGTGATTTCCCCTTCCAAGAAGTGTCGCTGAGAATCGAATCATTGACTTTTTTGGTTATCTTGTGGATCTAGTGGAGCCTTACACCACTAGACCAACACCTTATTAGTATTCTCTCTTCATCATATGAAAAGTCATAACTCATAAATATACATTGTAACGCCCCGAAAAATACTCTTTACTTATTACGCGGAAAAGTGAGTAAGTTTTTTTTTTGAAATTGGTGATATAAAATTGTTTCCTTTTAAAAACCTTTCTTTTCCGGGACATCACTTTAAGTA
>NC_032027.1:2201733-2202152 GCF_001865875.1 Lupinus angustifolius
ATGATGTTTGTAACTCAAATGTGGAATCCACTTCCACAAGTGCAATATATGCATGCTATGTCATGATCATCCACCTTACCCCAATATCCTCCCAATAACCTAGTCGGAAATAAATCAAGAGTACAGGTCCCATACCAAGCCACTCTGTACCCACCAAAAAGCATTTCATAAGCCAATTAATCAATAAGTTCCATAGGAACAGTCCATAACAGGACGATGTCATAACAAACGCTTTCTGGGCAAACCTCTCATTGATCTAGAGTGCAAAGAGGGGTTGTCAGAGATCGTCTAGTTTGGCCTGTGAGAACTGTCTGATCCAATAGGATATCCTCTCCTAGGAATACAAGGGACTCACCTCACCTAGACTCTCCCTCAAGGCATTGTTGATGAATCACCGTCCAACAACGCCGTCCCTCTCA
>NC_032027.1:2202252-2202688 GCF_001865875.1 Lupinus angustifolius
TTCAAGGTTCGAATACCGAAATCTTCGTAACTACCAAAATAAAAATTCGTTAGTTTCCAATATTTCTAAAATCGTTACTAAAATACTTAAAATCATTTCTCTTTTTCCCCATCGTGATCATACATCCCTTTCATCCATCCGGTCCAACATCACATGTTCTTGACCATCCATTTTCATCGAAAGTTCGTTCACGATTTCCATCCATTTTATAGGTACGGTTTTTAGTAAAACTACATATTCCGATTTAAGACATTCTTTGATAATCTTATCACTTTAAAGTAAGTTGTGCAAAGTATCATTTAAGAGTTTTATGAGACATTCATGTGCTCATAAACCTTAACATCCTTTTTAACAAAAATTTCTACTTTTCCAACTTATTCCAAGCCATGGTTTTTAAGGCTAAAACAAATAGAAATACATACATTCTCATTTTTAC
>NC_032027.1:2202788-2207182 GCF_001865875.1 Lupinus angustifolius
AGAAGAAAATGAAGAAGAAAAGATGATGAGAGTAACTTACTCTCAAATCTTCAAATTGCCAAATTTTTGCAAAGTGTTAGTGCATGAGGATACATGGGTATTTATAGAGTTGTGGGATGGGAGAAATCTGATTTCTAAACCAATTTCCCAAGGCAATCTAGCAAATCCAAGAGGGTGAGTGAATCATGGGTTTAGTGAGTGATTTAGGGGATTTGGTGGTAGTAAATCAAGGCATTAATGAGTGAAATCTATAAGATTTGGTAGGTAGATTTTACTTTACGGTTGGAACTTCGAATTTCGGCATTCTGAGTGAAAATATTTTAGAAAATATTTATGGACCAAATCAGGATCTATCTGGACTCAAAATGTGATTACGAAGCCAACGGCGCGATCGGAATTCGATTCCAAGTTACGGAACTCAAAAACCACTTTTTGAGCCGTACCGGGTGAGATTCGGCCCCGACAGCGGTCCGAAACCGACTGTCTCCGAAAATCATGAAAATTTATCACCAAATTGGGAATAGAATTACAAGACTAAAAGTCAACTAGAGTTTCGTCTAATTCTTTACCGAAAATTCCCAGAAATTCATTTTCGAAAATATAATTAATAAAAATATTAATAAAAACATATATTTTCAAGGTAGTAAAATTCGCGGTGTTACATACATTACATCAAGAGATTACAATATCTCCTTATACCAAGATATAACTTATCTCCTCCATCCAGTAAAAGTATGGCACATATACTATTTTGTTTAGCTTTGGTAATATTTTTATACATATAATTAAATATGATACATACTATGATTTTAGTGACTTAAGGATTTAACTTATCTCCTTATAAATGGAGATGATTTATTCTATTACATCAATCACCCTAATATAGAAATAAAGAATTACACTTAATGGAATGAGAAGTCCAACACCTAATCCTAATGAATTTTATAATAATAAATCAATAATAAAATCTAGTAGTAAAACATTCACTCAGGATCTCATGTTTAATAATTGAGAATGACAGACCTTGCTAATAATTGAGAATTTCATGTTTAATACTATGGATTTCTTCCAAAGGTAAACGAGATCGGGATTTGGATGGGTTGTTTAATAGTACTTTCAATCTTCACTCAGGATCTAGTAGTAAAACATGAGATGAGTGGATGATATAATCTTCACCACCATTACATATCATAAAATGTATCAAGTCTAATTATTCAAGAAAAGGCATAAATATCTAACAACGTTAAGAAAAACAAATAATAAGGTGAATAAAAAGCATAATAAAAGAAATCCATAGTAATATAAGATTGGATGAAAATGAAAGGGGAGGAAGAAAGAGGATGATGGTGTTGGGTCCCACAGGGCTTTGCCACTTACCTAGAGGGGGTGAATAGGTGATAAGGTACATAGTGACCATCGCTCGATAAACACACATTGTTTAATTGATTAACGATAGACTTAATCGATTAAATCATCTACTCTTAGTGGATTAACTACTCAACTTAATCGATTAATCCGGTCTGCTAATAATCCATTATCTAAACAACTTAATCGTTTATGTGGTTCAGTTATAGTGAAAACAAAATTCTTTCGATCATCCAAGACTACCAAGTTTCAGCCAAACTTGTAAATGCACAATACAGATATGCAATTATCATAGAATTATATGCATGTCAAGTTACGTAACTACATCCAGGCCCCTCCTTCTGATCTTGGGAGATTTTATCTTCACTCTGGAATCTTCAATGTTTCTTACAAACACAATTCCAATAGAAGAATCAAGACGCTCTGTTCTTGGATCTTAAACCCCCACTTCGGTTTGACTAAAAATCTCGGGTACAAGGATACCTCACAGTTCGCGACTCTAGCCCGAGCCTAAGTATCGCTTACAACCAAGACCTCTTGCTTCTCGCGAAGACACCTACCAAACCACAGATAGGGTTTTCGCACACCTGTTCTCTTTCTTTGGTGATACAACACACCAAGAGAATGTGTTGTTGTCTAAGTCTAACAAAAATTCTTAAAGTTTCATATGCACCTCAATGTGCAAATTTGATAATCTTCTACGAATCTAAGAAGCCCTAAAAGATCTCACAAATAAAGAAATACAATGCATAAGAGGAATTTTTCTTTTTCACATATTTGACAATTAAAGCTCAACATGTATCTTGTAAAGATTCACCCTTTTGTTTTCTTGAAAGAACACTCATAAAATCTATCCTAAAGATATGAAAGTTTGAGCTTTAGATCTTCTCAATAAAGTGTAAAACTCTTTGTTTTTGAAAATATGTTCTAACCCTCTTTTCTTGATTCTCAAGATTATCAAACAATATGAAAAACATGGGTTAATATACTATTCTGTTTTTAACTGTAGTTAATCGATTATACTGAACCTTAATCGATAAACGGGTTTCTTCAAAATAACATAAAAACAGAAATAATTACCATCTTAATCGATTAACAACTGATTTGATCGATTAAAAGGTTTCTTACTAGCTTAATCAATTAACAACTGACTATATTGATTAATGTAACACCGTGTTTTTCAGAGCACTTTTAATTAAGTAATTAGTATTAATGTATTAATTATAGAAATTAATCAGTAATGTTTTAGGCTAAACCTCAGTTGAGTTTTAGTCTTGTATTATCATTTTCTTGCTTCCCCTATGTTTTCAAGATTTTTGGAGAATAAAAGTTTTTGAGACGATTTCGGGTCGTTTTATCGCATTTTAGCTCAGGTTTTCGCATTTTGGAGAATAAAATCATATGAACTCTTATGTAGTTTTTGACTTTTGTAAATCTTGAAATTTCTTCCTTGTTCTTAAATGGAAAAATTATATCTTTGGACAAGGTTAGATGAGTTATTTGTTTGGAATTATTAGAAATTATTGTTAGTATTTGAATATGTTTAAAGGTGATGATTTTAACATCAAAGGAACCTTTAATGTGTTTAGGAAAAAGTTTGTATTTTATTCTTGAAAGTTTATGATGTTGATGAGTTGTTATTGAAAATGTTTCATTTTTAGAAAGTATTATGTTAAAAGATGATTTATTAAAGTCTTGACTTCATAAACTTAAACTGTTATGATGTTTTGGATATTAAAGTAGTAGAAAGTCTTACCTTAGGATTTATTTTCATGACTATGAAAATAACACTTACTAACCCTTGTGAAGATGTTCATGAAAATTTGTTTTAGTAGTATACTTGAAATAATGAGATTGACCAAAAAGTCTTGACTTTATAAACTTCAAGTGTTATGAAGTCTTAGACGGTAAAATGATTTTACAATGTTGAATCTTAGTTAGGTGAACTTACTTTAAAATGGTTAGATTTACTTAAAAAGTATTGGTTTAAAAGTATTGATTTTGTTTAAATTTACTTACTTTAAAAATGATAAGTCTAGCTTACTGATCTTATTTTAAAAGGTTAGTTTAAGTAAAAATGTTTTTCTTACAAAAAATAAGATTTATGAACTATCTGAAAAATGTAATAAAGTGGGAATACATGTCTAGAAAGATTCTGTCCAAGGAAAGACTTGGTATTTAAGAGTGTCCTTAAGACCCACCTCTCTTTCCTGGGAACTAGCCTGGTATATATACACAGATTACAGCATAATTCCGGTATAAGCTTTGTTGAAAATCTTACTTTAAAAAGTGTTACTTGATTGTAAGACATTCAATGACAAATGATGGTTCAAGGATATTCAACCTTGAATCGGATGGACAAAAGCAATTAAATTCATTTTAAAACGTAAGTTTTATATTCGCATAAAAAGTTATTTCGTAAGTATAATAATTATCGCCAGTTAACTAATTAACGTTATTTTGGAGTAATGAGGAGTTCGAGAGGAGATCGGATCAAGTAAGCTCACTTGCAAACAGAGAACCTAGCGATCCGACACACTCAGGTGAGGGAGAAAACATCGTGACACAGTGGTGTCCGAATATGCATCAGGACCTCCAAACTCCCTCACAAGTTTGGAGCTGCCTTGGGTATTAAGAAAGCTTGTACTTAATCAGTTTCCTGTTTGTTTGGATTAAGTACAACAATATCTCTTATACCGATTTGTGTTATGTTTATATATACAAATACCATGTTTACACTTGAATTATAATTTTTGAATGATTATTATGGGAATGATATGTATGTTATAATTGTGAAGAAGATCTTGCTCCTGACCTTGGCACGGTTTTGATGAAGACACCAACATCACCAAAAAGAAGAAAAGGAAGATGACTTATGAAGACAAATGAAGATAAAGCTTCAAGATATTAGATTAAGTCTTTGTAAGTACTTCTATCCTAAACTCTTAGGTATATACAAGTATAAATGCTCAAACTACTTTTTAGAAAATGTGAGACACTTTTAAAAGACTTAAAACATTTTTCAAAAA
>NC_032027.1:2207282-2208425 GCF_001865875.1 Lupinus angustifolius
TAACTAACCATGGATGATTATGATTAAAATAAGATCCAATGTTCACATGATAGTCACGTACATATATTTTAATATTGACCATTCAAATAAGATCCAATTATTCATACTAATTCTCTCATTTCTTACAATAACGCATGGTTCTCATATGAGTTGCTTCCTATATATATATCTGTACATGGCTATCATATGAGAACAATTAATATGGATCAATTGGATCTTATTTGAATAACCAATAGTAAAAGATACATGCACATGACTATTATGTGAATACTAACTAACTTTTAATCCTAACCATCCATGATTGGTTATAAGGTCTAAATTTATTATTCTTACTTGAGTCGCTATATATATAGGGAGTTACTCAAGTGAGAACAGATCTCATGTAAAAATTGTGAGAACAATAAATCTGAGTCTTACAAGTTACAACCAACTTTGGATGATTAGAATTAAAAGTTAGTTATTGGTCACATAATAGTCATGTGCTTGTATCTTTTAATCTTAATCGTTCAATGAAGATCTAATAATATATATTAAGTGTTCTTTTTTCTCACAATAGCGCATTGTTCTCATGTGAGTAGCTATATATATATATGTGTGAGGGATTCGTTTACATCAAAGTTAAGTTACACTAGTTACACTCAATCACAACCATTCATTTTCTTAGATCTGATGGACCAAATGGGAGAGTACAATAAGTGATGAGAGAGAAAAAGAAATTCTAAATAAATTTTAAGTTTCATCCATTTGGTCTATTGGATCTAAGAAAATGAATGGTTGAGATTGAGTGTAACTAGTGTAAACGGATTCATCCTCTATATAAGGAGAGATCTGTTTACACGTTAAGTTATACTAGTTACATTCAATCTCAACCATTCATTTTCTTATATACAACGGACTAAATAGGTGAATGTAATAAATGATGAGAGAGAAAAAGAGAAATCCTATATATATCGAAAATAAAAGTTGAAACTGCCGTGGTTTGTGGCTTATTTGGCAAAGGAACAAAATGGATTAAGTTTGAAATGGAAGTATGGATGGTGTGGGTCTTGTAACACCACGAATTTTACAATTTTGAATTATAAGATTTTACTAATATTTTCATTAATTATATATATTCGAAAATGAATTTCTGGGAATTAGCGG
>NC_032027.1:2208525-2216909 GCF_001865875.1 Lupinus angustifolius
GTCCAGCATTCCTGGAATCTTCTGATTCGACTTGCGGGATAGTCGATGTCCCCTTTTTGTTTTGATGGGGGCTGTGTTATGTGGATTTTGTATATGTTTAGTGGCGATGTAGTTTCCGCCTTTGTTGATTTAGTTTGTATGAACTAAAGATGACTTAACCATTTATATGAATTGTGTTATTCAGGAAATTGTGAATCAGGTTAAGTTATCATTCGATAACGATAAGTTGATTTTCCGCATTTGAGTTACTTAAAGTGATGTCCCGGAAAAGGAAGGTTTTAAAAGGAAACAATTTTATACATCCCCATTTCAAAAAAAAAAAAAATTTACTCATTTTTCCGCAATGTTTTTTAGAAGTATTTTTCGGGGCGTTACAGGTCTGGTTTTCCCTTCCCCCAATTCTAACTCGAACTTAGGGTTACCCCACTCATATCAAACCTACTTCAACTCTTAATGTGAATACATACATGAAGCTAATTTCATAAAAAAATCATATATTTATATATAAAATCCTAACTTTAATCCACACAAAAATGTTGGTCCACCAAAAAGATCATAATTTTACTAATAAATAAAACTTTAGTTTCACATGCGTATTACTAAATCAAACTCGAACGGATTCAAAATTAAGTAAGAACTAGAAGTCAACCGAAATAGAAGGCTTAGTCCAAGTGTGGATGTGACATGTCATTTTATTGGAAAACTAGTTTTGCATGAGCTTGTAATTATAGATGAGGATGAACTAGTTTACATTCGATTATTCAATTTAAGTTATATTAGTTACACTCAATTTCATCAATTCATTTTTTTAAATTCAACGGACTAAATGAACGACTGAAATAAATGATGAAAGAAAAAAAAAAATTTTAAATAACTTTTAAGTTTCACTCACTTAGTTCATTGGATTTAAGAAAATGAGTAGAAAAACAAAATAATATTTTTAGTAAATTAGTTGCAAAAATAATTAAAATTTGTGAAATGGACTAAAAAATATATAAAATATTTTTATTTCTTCTTGACTTAGTTATTTAATACTTTATTTATAATTATTAAGTGGAGTAATTAAATACGTAGATAATTAAAAGTCAATTTTTTCAATCATAATTTAATTTTTTTTTCTGTAAATTTCTACTTAGTATTATTTATATATTAGTGTGTATAATTTATGATATGGAGTTTTGTTCTCTGCACTTCAGTACTAGAAATAATTAGGTTTGTGTAAGATTAATGTAAGCATAATGTTAATGGGATGAATGATTAGTCGGTATATATTGCACGTGAGATAATTAACGTATTTTGGTGATTTCAAAAATGTGTGAAATGCTATAAACTCCTTTTTAAAAACTAAATGTTCTTTTTATTTTTTTCATTGAACTACTCTTATAACCTATTAACTATATAAAAAAAATTCAAACGATATTCCTCTTGGACACATGTTATGCTCTAATTTAGTTTTCCCCTCCAAAATATCCACATACTCTTATGATGAGTTCTTACACTACCATTGCTATATACATCTTGCATCATTAATTTTTCTTCCTCACATATCACATCCATATGTCATCATCTCACCATTTTCATTCTAACCACAACTTTAATATTCTTTCCTCACATATGAATGGGGATCAGTTGTCCCACATTTTGTGTTTCATTGTGTATCAGTCCAATGAAAAGTTGCCTATATTTGCGGGAAAAACATATAATAACATTTTTTATGTTATTCAGTGGGATATGATTGGTGTGGGATACGAGGACAAGAAGTTTTGAGGAGAGAGGATCCTGGTTCCTTCACATAACTCATCCACCTGTCATCATCTCGTCATTTATTTTCAAAACACACATTTCATTTGCTTTCTAACAACACATTTCATTATCCTCATATCTATTTTCAATGTTTTAATTCTTTCTTAATTAATATAATCTTTGGCTAAAAGTTTATAGTTTTATCACTTGCATATACTTTTCTACTATTTATGTTTTTTGTTTTGAACAACTTGCATATGTCCACCTCACATTTAGTGTTTCATCTTTCTTTTAAAATTTTCCAACATACCTCACTGCAATGTTTTTGTTATTTGTCTTATAACTTTGTTCTTTTTTTGTTTGTATATTGCTTCAATGGAAAATTTGCATTTTTTTCAACATACCTCACTACCCTTGATGTGTAAAATTTTCATTTTTTCATTTGCATTTTATTTTTTTCATTTCTTTTGTTCATGCTTGTGCTTTCAACTTAAATGATTCTGCTTTCAACTTTGTGCTTGAAAGAAACAAGCAAAGAAAGCACTCTTAAAGTTTCATCATTTCCCTTGATTTGTGTTTTGGTTTTTCTTAAATGTGTAAAATTACTATTAACATGAGTGTTTGAAAGGTAAAGTTGAGGTGTCACTGTGGAATGACCACATCATTGCTATTATTTGCCATACAATTGTTAATTCGAAATTGAAAAATTCAAATTCATTTTGTCATTAAAAAATTTCAAATTCGAAATTGAAAAAATCATTTTGATTTTTCACAATTTTATAAATATTTATTTAAAAAAAATCACATAATATCATGTTTTGGTTTTCCTATTTTCATTAGAAAAATCAATTTTGAAATTGTCATTTATTTTTCTCATGTATTTGAAGAGATTTAGACCACTATTCATTTGCACGGGTAATATGTGTATTCTTAACAATACGAATATATAAGTAACATGTATATTTTTACCATACAAATGAACATGTAACCTATGTGTTATTAACAATATAAGTGTACGGATAACATGTGTGTTTTTAATAATACTAATATATGAGTAACATTTGTATTCTTAATCATGTAGCAAAAAATTACCATCCTGTGCAAATGCATGAATAACTTGCTAGTTTATTAACTGAATGAAAAACTACAAATTACATGAAAAACTACAAATTACCTAAAAAAAATTATAAACTGATGTTACTCAACAATAGTTAAATACAGATAAAAATTAAGTTGTTGAAATTTGAGAAATAGAAATCACCACAATGTTATTCTAGTAACCTTAACACAACACTATGGTAATATTTGGAAGTGTTTATCCCCAGCTTGTTAAAATATAATTAGTTTATAGGAGAGAATTTGTTGTTGATGATAATCATATTCAAATTTAGAATGGTCTATTATAAAAAAAATACAAATGATTTAAACATTAATTTAATAATGTGGACAAGCATTTATTTTAAAGTGTAATATCTATGCACTGATAGTGTAAAAATTTATACACAGTCAGTGCATTATCTACTTGGATTATTTTTTTGAAAATTTAGTAATGATTGAAAATAAATAGTAGATGATGCAGTGATAGTGTACAAAACTCTTACATTGTGCATGTATACATATTTTTCTCTTTATTATATATGGCATGTAAGTGTAATTTACTGTTTTCACCCAATAATGACTTAATGTTTAGATGTTAAATTAGATTGTTTATATGTTGTTATTTTTTCATATAAAACTAACAAATAAATAATGCCAAAATCTGATAAGAACAATAAAAGCAACTTTAATGATATGCTAGCTTGGGAGTGATAAGGTGGTCTGACGGTGAAGAGGGTGGTTATAAGGAATGGAGTGCAGGAGGTTGTGGGTTCGAGTCCCACCATCAACGAAAAACGGAGTTATAAGGTGGTTAGATGGTAGAGTGTATGAGGTTGAGGGTGGAGTCTCACCCACAACAAAATACTAACATACTAATGCGAAAAGAATATGAGAAAGTAAATATTATTTTGTTTCAAAACTAATGAAAGGAATTATAACGGTTTATTATAACCTTTAATATGTTATGATGTTACAGTGTTGCGGGAAAAAAGAATGAATAATGCATAAACTATAATAAAGAATTTTTTTATATGTTTATAAGTTTTGGAAAACCTCTTTAAATATAACATTTGTTGTAGTGTTGATTGTTTTTTTTGTCTTTGTCATGTATTAATATTTTTAGACCTTCAACAGATTGAATTCTTGAAAAAGCGACATGGCGTTGACCACGACTGAAAATAGGTCGAGATAGATACAATCCAACATTTATTAGAGATTGTCCTTATGACTTTTTTATTGTCATAGCATATGAGACAATCAACGTAAATTGTCTCCTTATTAATTTGAAAGACCATTGTGACTACGATGGAGATAAACTCATCCGTGGGATGTAGAGCATTTTCCCAACATTTTTGCCTATCATTACCCTTGCTTCAGTGACATGATTTGCTAGTCTATTTACAATCATTCTTGTTCTATTGCACAACCCTTCGAACTGATCTAAATTTTCTAAAAGCATTATTGGGGTTCCTACCTTCAATTTGATTTTGTGATTTGGTAACCCTGAAATTCTGAGTGAGTTTAGAAACTCAGGAGTTAGTCCTTGTAGATCTTCATTGCCATTAGACTCTAACCTATCAATAGAATCTGAGTTAGATACTCTCATTCATCACCTTCAATTGGAAACAAATGTGTTAAAGTTTTAATAGTAAAAGTTACGACTATGTCAAAAAATGAGGATTGAAAGGCTTATATGGAATCAATGGCAGAACATAATCATTTATTTCATCAACTATTTCAATTGTGGATGCCAAAATAGCTCTAGATTAAAGAAATTCCTCATTCAAGTAATGATGTACTAAATTTGGATATGTACTATCAACTATAGCATGAATGAGATTATCATAATTAGTTATCAAAAATTGTTCGGGTATTTCAATGGTTGCATAACCATCATTTGATAGTGCTAATTTTCCATCACCTAAATCTAAAATCCATTTTGAAAATTGTTCAACTTGTGACGGGTTTGTGTTGGTAATGTATGACTCATAAGTTGAACAATAGTGTTATTTTAACTATGTCAACTTGTGACTAGTTTGACAATTGTCCCAAATATATGAGGCATTTATTGTAGCATTGATGATTTTTGAACGCCTTCCTCTTGGAATGACTAAGGGAATTTGCCTAAAGTCACCATAAAAAATAATGACTTTTCCCCCAAAATTTGAATTTTCATCGCCTTTGAAACTCATTATATATTTGAGGGTTTTATCTAATGCCTCAAATCAATACTTGTGTGTCATTGGAGCTTCATCCCATATTATCAACTTTGTCCTTGTTGAAAGTGTTTTTGTCGAGAGGTTTCCCCTCTCAACAAATCGTTCCTTAGCAAGATACCAATTTGTTGAAAGGTTATTACTCTCATTTTCGGTGTGTTCTTTTTTATTTGATTAAGTAAGTGAACTCGGTTTTATTCTTTGTTCGCCATTTCGGCTTTGTTAGAATAAATTACAATGTCGGTATAATGGTTTCAAGAATATTCCAGTTACAACTTACTTCTTAATAATTCTGTGAATGAGTTATTCCTTCTTTGCCCCATCTCGGCTTTGTTAGAATAAATTCTAACGTCGGTACAATGGTATCGAAGCAATCCCTTATTACATAATTATTAAGTACCTTTTGAATACCATCTCAGTTTTGTGGAATAAATTCCAACATCAGTTTAATGGTATTCTAATGTACAAAAGTGATGAATAGTTAGTTGTTAGAAACAAATAAATAAATAAAGAACAAAAGAATAATAAATTTAAGTGACATTTATTTATTTACTCTCTTTCGGGTTCATTTTATTAACAAATCAAACTTCTTCCTTAAGGAATGTTGGTATTAAAGAATAAATAAATTGCAGGAAGTAAACAACAATAAATAAAAGTTAGTAAGTTAGTTTCATCTATGTCAATGCACAAATAACGAGTTAAACATATTTTGGTGGTTTTTGTTTTGAAGTGCATATAAACAATTTAACAAGAAACATAAACTAAATATTAACAAATTCTTGAGGAGACAAGATCATTTTGAATGAGGAAAATATTTCTCAACTTCTTATGAATTTGAACTACTTAGACAAATTCTTATGTTTTACTTTGATTAACCCCAAACACCAAGGTCTGAAATCCTCCTTTTAGTGAATGTCCTAAAATGGTAGAATTATGATCACTTGTCTTAAACACTTAACAAATAAACTAATTAAGAAGTAGTTGTACTACTTAGTTTATTTGCGAAGTTAAGCATACTTTTCTTAAGATCTTATATTCATTACTACGACAATATTAGAGTCGCCAATGACTAGGGTGTAACAACCTAGTCTCTTTATGGATGTATATCAAACTACCCCCAACTTAAAACTTTGTTTGTCCTTAAACAAAAGGTGAAAATTATCCGAAATTAATTTTGGCTAAAAATAATAATAATGATCAACATGATTTCAAATGTATAAGCATGTCAAAAACAGATTTCAATGAGATTTTTCATGTTTTGTAAATTTTGACACATAATGCATCAAACAAGATATCAATGCTTTTGCTTATAAAAAATGTGTAACAATTTACCGAAGCAAATATTTTTCTACCCAAAAAGTGTTTCTTTGCACACAAGTTCAAAGTTGGAACTTTTGAATGGTAAGTGTTTCACTCAAATTTTCAAGCATTTGTTTGTAGTAATTTGAACTTATTTGACATCTCACCTATTCTCTTAAATTGCATAATTAATCAAAGATCACTAAGTTCTTCATTTTGGTTGTAATGAGGCTTGGTTTGGATAATGGTTTTTCTAGATTTTTCAAGGCTAGGTTTAAAAAGAGAGCATTGTTTTTTGAAAAAAATTTCTCAATGGAATACTTTACTCTTCCTTTTACCATTATTCCAGCCTCTTTAACTTTTTGAACCTTGGCTTCTATTTTTCCTCAATCTCTTTTTGTTTCTTTTTCTTTTTAATTTGTAAAGATTGAGTTTTTATTTTCTTTTGAGAAGCAAAGTCCACCAATTTTCCCTCCAACTTAATCCTTTCAACTATTCTTTAAAATTTAATGCTCTCTTGGAACATTTTTCAATTCGGTTTTATGGGATAGTTTGAAAAAATTTATTTCATTTGTTTTGGCTCAAAGGAGCTTACAAAGGATGTTCCTAATTTGGTTTGGACTTTTTGGCCTTTGGTTCAACTAATCCAAGAACATGCCTTGATCATTTGTTATCATTTTTATGCAATTTAGAGTTTTAAAGACTCTAACAAGTTTAATTAGACAAATCAAATGTTGATTCTCACTTCGTTTATCTCATGTGTTTGGCTTACTCCCTTACTTGGTTTGGATTCACACATTTTGATTTAAAAAATGTTTGCAAATATCTTGTTACAAAAAATTGAATTTTCAATTTGCAAAAATTTCAAGTTATGGCATTATGTGACTTTTTTTCACAAAAATTTAGCATACATCTCATTTTGCTCAATCAAAGCTTAATTTAAAGTATGCTTAACATTTTCTAATCATGTGATCATGTTTCAAAAATTTTGTTTTTGTTTAGCCATTTGATTTCGGTTTTGAAATTTTTTGGAGTTTTTTGAACAAAAAAAGTTTACTTTTTACATATTTACACAATCTAAACAAGAAAAAAAATTAAATTACATCAAGAAAATTGAAAATTGAAAATGACATAAAGAAATGCAACATAGTATGAAAATTGAAATTTTTAGGGGAAAGAGACAACCGGAAAAGCTTTTTCTTATTCTTCATCATCTTCCTTCTCTTCTTCTTCACTTGTGTCTTGAGACCTCCCCTCGGGCCACTTAGTTTTTGCCACAAATTCTTCATAGGATTCTCCCTTGAAATTGCGTTTCTTCCCAAAAATGCTATGCAAACTTTTATAGATGCCCTTAACCCCACGGTAGCNCACGGTAGCATGCCTTTTGTTGCAAATTTTGCATTTGTTGTTCCTTCATTATGGCATCTACCTTAGAACTCATGGTACTCCCATATCCACTTGGTTGCTTTGAGTTTAAGTCACCACACTTCTTTCTAAGCTCGGTTTGAGCTTGGGAAAGGGTTTTCTCTTTGCAATAATTGGTGACATAAACATGGTTAATTTCGGATTTGAGAGCCATCATTTCTTTGTAGGTCCAGGCACATTTTGAAATTCGCATAAGTCAGTGATAAAAGATAGAATAATAATTGAAGGGATACCTTTGTTAATGCAATCCCAAATAGCATCTGAGATTACTACAACAATGTCTATGGAGTCTTCATCATAAATGAACCTAATTAGTTTTGCTTTAGGAAGAGGGATATCCGAAACATGTGAGGAAGGCCATATGTTGGAGAGTATGAAGCTTGCCCATATTTGGGTTTGTTGAGTCATACAAAATTTGAAAATGGGCCCATACATGTTGGGCTCCAAATCTTCCAAACATAAACTTTTCCTCAAATGTTCTTCTTCATGACTTTCTTCTTCACCCATGTAGGATGCCTTGAGCTTCATTCGGTAGTCACATAAGTCATGCTCTTCACTTGGTGGATTCCATGGGTTACCCAAGTACTCATTGATTACATGCTT
>NC_032027.1:2217009-2226037 GCF_001865875.1 Lupinus angustifolius
ACAAAAAGAAAACCTCCAAAGTCATCCTCACTCAAGTTGATAATTTTTTCTAAAGTAATGACATTCTTGAGTGTGATTTCTTTGAATTTTTCCTTAGCATCATTGAGACAAATTTGGAGTTTTTGTCCTCCCTTATAGCTTCCTTTTCTCTCCTTGATGAACTCCTGAAATTCCTAAGAAAAGTCCATAATACACAAAGGAAAACTCCAAAAATGTTAGAACATAAAAATGTGCATGAGTATATAGGTTTTTCATGAATTAAACCTCTAACACATTTTATTTGAAGAAGATTAAATAACAACAAAAGATATTTACAAAAGAAAATAACTAAGAAGGAAAACTTACATGAAGGTAAAAAGAAAACTTTGAATGTTGAGAGAAAAAATTTTGTTTTTAAGATGAGTTTGCAAAATTTGTCTGAATGCTTTGTGATTCAAGAATGGGTGTTTATATAGGGGTTGGAAGTCCCTGGTCAAGGTCTATGGTCAAGGAATTTCGGTCAAAAATTTAAACAAAATTCCTCTTTTGAGGAATTTTTGGTTCCAAGGCACATGGCCTGGTAGACCTGCGTTGAGCGCATGGTCCCCCATGCTGAATGGTGGCTCAGTGGTCCAGGCTTGACCGAGTGATGAGCATTGACCAAGACTTTGACTATGTTTTGGGCCCCTTTTTGATTTTTCAGTTTTGTGTATTTGGCCCATTACCCATTTTTGAAAGAAAAAAAAACTTTTCTCTTATAAAATAAATTAGTTTCCGAGTTTTGATCCCTAAAAAAAACAATTTTCTTTTAACAAACAAGGAGAAACAAAAAAATAGTTAATACTTATAAAAAAAATAGAATATGGATAAAGTGTAGAAAGAAGAAATAACATATTATATATCAAAAGATACTAGGTTGCCTACCAGCAAGTGCTTCTTTAATGTCATTAGCTTGACATCAGTTACCAACAAATTTTTGTTTATTCTTTCTACTGCCCCGATGGTCCGGATTCATCTCTTAGGATTGCATGGCCATGTTCTCTAGGGTTCACTTCTGTGTTAGCTGAAAATGTTGATTTTTGATTTTCAGATAATTGCTTGGTCAGCTGCCCAATTTGTATCTTCATATTCCTTAGAGAAGCATCAATAATTTTCTGATTTGACATGGTCATTTGCATAAACTGGTTCAAAGTATCTTCCAGTTTGATGCTTTTATCCTGAGTTGGATGCTGAAACTGATTATTCCAGGGGTAGAAGGTTTGTCTCTGACGAAGATCTTGCCTCCAAGGTTGATTTTTTTGAAATTGATTATTACCCCCTTGTGGGTAATTACTTTGAAAATTTTGCCTTGGAGGATTCCCAACAAAATGCACTTCCTCATTCTGGCAATTATTTGCATCATGATCCTCATTACAATTGTCACACCTATAAATTTGCTTCTTTGAGGTTTCCCGTAACTGTTTTGGTAAATCATTGAGTTTTTGGGTCACCTCTTCTAGTTGTTGTTGAAGCAATTTATGTTGGGCCAAAACTGCATCAGCTGAGTTCAGTTCAAGCATTCCACATTGCCTAGGTGGTGACCTTCGTTGGTGTTGAACATCGAACCCATTAATGTCATGGATTCGATAATGTCAATGGTTTCCTGCGGAGGTTTGGCCATTAATTGTGTGCCTGCAGTTGCATTTAAGATCCATTTAGGTTGCTGCTGAAGTCCATTGACAAAGATATGAATTTGGGTTTGAACATCGAACCCATGGTTTGGGCATTCTATGAGCATAGATTTGAATTTATCCCGTGCCTTGCATAGACTCTCCCCAGAAGGTTGCATGAAGGTGGAGATTGCAGTTTTCAAGTCTATAAATTTTCCTTGCGGAAAATATCTTGACATAAATTAGGTTTGTCTCTGACGAAGATCTTGCCTCCAAGGTTGATTTTTTTGAAATTGATTATTACCCCCTTGTGGGTAATTACTTTGAAAATTTTGCCTTGGAGGATTCCCAACAAAATGCACTTCCTCATTCTGGCAATTATTTGCATCATGATCCTCATTACAATTGTCACACCTATAAATTTGCTTCTTTGAGGTTTCCCGTAACTGTTTTGGTAAATCATTGAGTTTTTGGGTCACCTCTTCTAGTTGTTGTTGAAGCAATTTATGTTGGGCCAAAACTGCATCAGCTGAGTTCAGTTCAAGCATTCCACCTTGAGGTTTGGCACTTATCCGTCCTCTTTAACAATTCTGCAAGTTCACTCCCTTGATGAATGTTACAGGTAGAGTTGGTATGACAAGCTTAGATTGTGATGTTCGTCCCCTGACAATAATAATGATCCTATTCCACTTGATGCCATAGTTAAAACTATGTGATTTTCTGAATGTAGTGTTGAAGCTAATGTTTTCCACATATAAGTTTTACAAGTACCACCATAACCGTATAGGAAGAAGGTTCTGCCGTTTCCATCATTTACAGCTTTCGGATTTTATTAAAAATTACCATTTGTTCATCTGAAATACCAAATCATTAATTGTTAACAACCAAATATGATATCATTTAATGTAATATTACGTATTAAATAAAGGCAACTAAACAAACCTGTAAGGAGTTAAAACATTGCCTAAACTCATCTCTCAATTTCTCTTCATCTATATAAGTCTATTCCATAATTGACTTGTGGTTTGTCCATCTGGATATGTCATTGATGGATAGTCCCTAAGACTTTTTCTATTTTTTTGTAATAGATTTTCAATGTCTAATAAAATTAGATTTTGCAATTATCAGTTAGTTAGCTGCAAATCTAAAAAAACATGTATTAAAACAACTCTTATTGTTAAAAAATAATTGGAATTGTAAAAATATTTGTATATATTAGATTAGTAAATGTCATTAGAGAAAAATGCAAATGTATGTTTTATTGTGCTAATAAATAAAGCAATTCCATTGGATAAGCGGAGCTTCTCCTACCATACACGTAAAAATATATTAACTATTGTTTGGAATAATGCAATATTGGTTTAGGTAGGGTAATATAATTATGTAATTAATAATGTGACAAAGAAATTTTTTGTTCATAGATATTATGTTAAATAACCATTGAAATTAGGGATGAGGGGGACTCGACCCATGCTAATCGACAAATAGTGTTATAAAATTACTTTGGTGTCGCAAACAAGTATAGAGTTAAGGGCTTGTCATATCTAGAGGGACTTGCTAAATCTAGCCTTTCAACAATCAAATTATTATTCTAAGTTGATTTTTAAATGAGTATTCAATATTGTTGGTTTGAAAACACAAAATAGTTCAAATGTAATACAATGATAAAATAAGCTGAGATTGAATTTTATACTTACTATTCATATATACATGATTCAGTTAGTGATGATTATTCCATGCAAATGACCTCAATGTTACTAAAAGCTAATATCTTAGTCAATTAGAAATTTATGCAGAAAAACTCTATGTCTAGCAACTTCAATTCATAAGTTTAAGAAATATGACTTGTAAATCATGTCTATATGTCTAGTGGTCCATGTATGCAAGTTGAGTTAAAATGCAATATCTCATTTGTCTTAGTCATCAATGTCTTGGTCTATAGTAACACTTTACCAAAGATAACTCTATGTCTAACAACTATAATGAGAAAATTCAGTTTTATGAACCTCCAAGAGTACCTCTATGTCTGGTCGACACCTGAGATTGGATAATCTCGAGGACTACGGTCGAGTTCAATTCCAAAAAATAACTTGATCAACATTTAGGGTTGGATAAGGGACAAATCTTATCAGATTCAACTCAGCTCATGCTCAACCCTAGTTCAAATTGTTGTCTTGCCATAATTGAGGGATTAATATCTTATCTTCAATATGCAACCATGGATACTCCTTTGTACCAACTACCAAGCTTTACATTTTTTTTATTCAGCAAATTATTTTTCCTCTCTTTTTTCATTAATACGAAATAATAAAAATATAAATATTATAAAGAGATTTAGAATAATAAAATTTAATGTTATTTTAAAAAAATCAAGATTGTTCACTACTTTTATTGATATCTATAATTTAATTAAAATTTTGGTGTAATAAGAACATGATGTAATAAAATTTTAATTAGAATTTTAGGAGAAAGTGGTTTAATTATTGGAAACAGGAGTAACATTCACTCAAGTTACTTCTTTATCCAAAATATCACGAGAATTTTGAATTCATAACACTCAAGTTTATATTACTCTTATCATATGACACTAGTTAAGTCTAAGACTCAATTCCAACATTAGTATAGTTGTGAAATTCCAATACAAATATACTTGTTAAGTTTATAAAACTGTTGTTTTTGATAAAATGAACTATTTCTCTAAATTTGGCCACAATTTCTAGCCAATGTAGTAGGTCAAAAATGTTGTAATGCACTCACCCAATTATCAGTTTGGTCCAATCATGACCGAACATGAATATAATCGTGTTTCACTAGGTCAATGGCTAGATTAAAAAATTAGACCCAATCAGTATATAAGGTCGGATAAGGGACAATCATGACGTAGTCCGGCCCATCCCATGGTCACTCATTACTCATATTTGTATGTGTATATTCAATTATGTTCAACATAATGACATCTCTTTCTCCTAAAGTATATAGTGCATTTTGTTTTAACAATTTATCTTTCAATATAATTTCATATTTTTAGTCATATTTTTCAATCAATATGCTAGGACACGCTTGTACAAATGATTTATCATTATAGTGTATATATCGCTTCATATATTATTGATTCTCTAATTTGTTCATCATATATATTGTATATGTAAATAGTTAACAAAATATCTACACATATATCATTTCATATGTCAAATTGTATTTCAATAATAATAATTAATTTTGAGAATACTTTATCTAAAGGGTTTTGTATTATACTTAATCTGATCTAGGGTCCGGTTCGAATTCAAAAGCTAGTCTGATTGAACTTCGAGACTAAAGTCAAGTTCAAAAAATAACCTAATCAATATTTAGAATTGTATAAGAGATAAACCTTATATAATCCAACTTAGCTCATACTCACCCCTAATTCAAATTGCTATATTATGCTCATTGAGGGGATTAATATCTCATCTTCAATATGCAACCCTGGATACTCCTTTGTACCAACTACTACCAAGCTTCACATTTTTTTTATTCCACAAATTATTTTTCCTCTCTTTTTTCATTAATATGAAATAATAAAAGTATAAAGATTTTAAAGAGATTTAAAGTAATAAAATTTAATATTATTTTTAAAAAGTCCAGATTATTCACTACTATCTATATTCAATTAAAATTTTCTTGTAATAAGAACATGATATAATAGAATTTTAATTATAATTTTTTGGAGAAAGTGGTTTAATTCTCGGGAAGGGGAGTAACATTCACGCAAGTTACTTATTTATCCAAAATATTGTTGAGAAGAATGTAATTCATTTAGCTAGTTAATCGATTACAAGTAGTTTCATTAATCGATTAATAGTTTATATAATCGATTAAACAGACCATTATTTCTGTTATAAAAGGCATTGTGCCTGAAATGAAAAAGGTGCAAAGTATTATTCAGTTTTAATTGTCTTCTCTCATTTCCCCGATAATCAATTACTTGTTTCCTTAATCGATTAAAATCTTTCTTTCTTTTTCAAAATTCATTTCTTTATTTCTTCTCCTTCAACAAATATCATGGGAATTTTGAATTCATAAAACCAAGTTTGTATTACTCTTGTCATTATATGACACTAATTAAGTCTAAGCCTCAATTCCAACATTAGTAAATTTGTGAAATTCCAACACTAATTAGGTCTAAGCCTCAATTCCAACATTAGTATAGTTGTGAAATTCCAACACCAATATACTTGTTAAGTTTATAAAACTATTGCATTTGACAAAGAGAACGACTTCTCCAAATTTGGCCACAGTTTCTAGTTGTTGTCATAGCTCAAATATGTTATAGTGCGCGCACCCAATCATGACCAGCATGAATATAACCGGGTTTCATCATGTATATGGTTGGATTCAAAAATTAGACTCAAATGATATATAGTGTTGGATAAGGGACAATCATGATGTGATCTGACTCATCCCATAGTCACTCATTACTCATGTTTGTATGTGCATATTCAATTATGTACAACATAATAAAATCTCTTTCTCGTAAAGTAGATAATATATTTTGTTTTAACAATTTATCTATCAATATAATTTCATATTTTTAGTCATAGTTTTTCATTTGACTATGCTACTTATTTAGGACACGCTTGTTCAAATGATTTATCATTACAATGTGTATATCGCTTCATATATTATTGATTCTCTAATTTGTTCATCATATATATCATATATGTAAATGGCTAAGAAAATTTCTGCATATATATCATTTCATATGTCAAATTGTATTTTAATAAAAATAAGTAATTTTAAGAAGACTTTATCTAAAGAGTTATGCATTATACTTAATCGGATATAGGATCGGGCTCGAATTCAAAAGCTAGTCGAGTTGACATTGGGATTGGATAATCTTTGGGATTGGATAATCTTCGGGACTAAGATCGAATCCAAGTTCAAAAAATAATCTGATCAATACTTAGGGTTGGATAATGGACAAACCATATCTTATCCAACTCAGTTCATACTCATCCCTAATTCAAATTGCTCTATTATGCTCATTAAGGGGATTAATATATCATCTTCAATATGCGACCTTGGATACTCCTTTGTACCAACTATCACACTTTACATTTTTCTATTCAATAAATTGTTTTTTCCTCTCTTTTTTCATTAATAGGAAATATTAAAACTATAAAGAGATTGATAATAGTGAAATTTTAATGTTATTTTATAAAAGTCAAGATTATTCACTACTTTTATTGATATCGATAATTCAATTAAAATTTTCTTGTAATAAGAACATGATGGAGAAAGTGATTTAATTCTCTCGAAGGAGTGTATTATTCACGTAAGTTACTTATTTATCCAAAATATCATGGAAATTTTGATTTTTTTTTTTAAGGCAAAGGTGCAACTACACCCCACTAATACATATACGAAAAGTCATACATGAGCCAAAAAAAACAAATTACAAATTACTGAACCTCTAGCTAGGGAGGCCTAGTCTATTTCTAATGTACTCTTCCTTTATAAAAGAAGGAGTTTGGTTCCAAGAAGAATTTTGCATAGAATCTATAGCATAGTTAGTTAACTTATCAGCACAATTATTTCCCTCCCTAAAGATGTGTGAAATATGAAAATTCATTGCCAACAACTTGGATTTGCAATCTTCCCAAGCATTGCTAATCTTCCAAGGGACCTTTGCTTTATGATGGAAAATGTCCGCAACTATGGTAGAGTCACATTTGAGCCACAGATTCCTCCAATCATTACTATAAGCCTGATTCAAAGCTTGAATAGCAGCAAAGACTTCTGCATAAAGGGTGAATTGAGTTTCAATGAAAACTACAAAGCAGGCTATGCAATTCCCTAAATGATTTCTGAAAATTCTGCCTGCACCACCTAAACTAGGGGATCCTTTAGCACCACCATCCGTGTTAGCTTTTATCCAGTCCTCCTTAGGCATTTCCCAAACCACTTCTAAAATTCTCGGGGCCTTGCTCAGCCTTAAAGGAGTTTTAAAGTTTCTGAGCAAAATCGGCTCAGAAACATTGCAAGAAGTAGATGAAGAATTAGAGCAGATGCTTGTTAAAGAAGTTTCTCTCTTTATTTTAGAGATAACCTGAGTAATAGAATAGGTAGTATCATTAAATATTTTTTGGTTTCTGCACAACCAAATTGTGGCAATTGTATGCACCACACAGGCAGTAAAGATTTCCTTGGTCTTGTTTGAGAAATGTTTGTTGCAATTCATAATTATAGAGCCTAGGGACTGATTTGATATGTTTATAGAGAATGTGAATTGAAACCAATCCCAAATAGCTATAGCAAAATTACACTGGAAGAACAGGTGAATAGAGTCCTCATGAGATTCATTGCATAAATTGCATGAGATTCCTGAGCACTAGCCTCCAAGTGATGAAAGATTTTGATGGAGGAATAGCCAAAGACCAGATTTGGCTACACCAATTTATAGAAGGATTATTGTTTTTAACATGATCATAAGCTATCTTGGAAGTAAGGTCACCATCATTAGATTTCTGCCAAACAATTCTATCAATGCAATTGTTTCTTGAGATTTGAGTAATCTTGGAGACTACATGAGGACATCCCCTTATCAAAGGCCCTGGTATCAACCACTTTTAGTCAAGGACAAAATCTTCCACCCTTTCGTGAAGCTTGGAGTGCCAATCCATAGGGATTTCAAGATAGTCAACCATAGAAATCCCAAGCCAATTATCTGTCAAGAAATTTATCCTTTAGCCATCCCCCACCAACCAGAATGAATTCTCAATAGCCTCTGACCAGTTCTCCTTGATTCTAGGCCAAATGTAAGACTTGAATTGCCTATAAGCAGCAGAAGCATTTGAACCAAACCTCTTTCTATAGAAACTAGCCCAGGTTTGATTAGAAGCTCTCATATCCCAAACCAGTTTTAACAAAGCAGCATTGTTCATCATCTTGATTGATCTGATCCCAAGACCTCCTTCCTTCAGAGGAGCACAAACTTGATTCCAAGCCACAGTTACCAATTTCCTCACTCCAACATCACCAGCCCATATGAAATTTCTCATGCCTCTGTCAACCAACATGATCAACTTCTATGGCCACTTATAAATTTTGAAACTATAGACTAGCATGCTCTGGATGATGGACCTGACTAACTCAACTCTGCCCATGATAGACAAAATGTAGCCTTTCCAAGTTGCTAATTTAGCCAAAATTCTGTCAGTTATAGGTTGTAGATGAAATTTCTTAGGCCTGCCCTTAAACAGAGGTAATATATCACATTATAACTCATCAGTTGTTCTCGTAAACAATTATCCAATCCACATGAGTAATATAACCAAACTCATCAATTGTTCTCATAAACAATTATCTAATCAACCTATGTAATGTAAACAACACTTATTCCCAAACAATATCATAATTCA
>NC_032027.1:2226137-2227245 GCF_001865875.1 Lupinus angustifolius
GAATCACCGTCCAACAACGCCGTCCCTCTCAACATCACATGCTCTAAGGCATCCCGTCAATTTCCTCTCCACTACTCCATTATTAATCATATGCATATGAACACTAACCGCAGTTAGATGATTAAATCTTTTAATCATTATTTACCATGCTCGGCCCACCTTAAGTCATCTCCCTCAGGAATGCTTCTTGTGGGTCCCGATCTTACGTTAACACGTAATATAAAGGAAATATATCCCACCACTACGACCATCGCTGAATATCTTGGACGGTCCCAGACCAAGCCTCTTACGGTCAGCCGATCTCACTCTGTGGTATCCTGGGTTCCTTTCTGGGCAGTGCCCTAATTCACATCATAACTCAAAGGGTAACGTCCTTACCACTACGATTATCGTTGCATCACCCTGGACGGTCCCATACCAAGCCGCTTACGGTCAGACGATCTCGCTCCGTGGTATCACGTATCCTTTTCTGGGCATCGCCCTAAATCATACATCCTTCTCGGATTACTTTCTTTAAAATTAATTTCTTGACTATTTAATTCCAACACCTTGAATACTTTACCTTTTAATTCAATTATGGTGTTATACCAAAGTAGTTTATATCACATACCCATACTAGGGTTATTACATACTCAACCAATCAATCCAAATAGTCAAACACAATTACTGTCTCTCGCCCAAGCGACAATTCATCTTTAAATATCAAATAAACTGAAGCCTTCTTCGCCCAAGCGAAGGTACTATCGCCCAAGTGAGGCCTCTCCTCGCTCAATCGAGGTCTCTCCTTGCTCAAGCGAGACATCTCTCGCCCAAGCGAGAGAGTTCCGTGGGCTCATTAAATCCTGGGCGTTCTCGCCCAAGCGAGGCCCTTACTCGCCCAAGCGAGACTTGCTCGCCCAAGCGAGATTCTGTCGCCCAGGCGAGGGAATCCCATAACCAAAACTTCCCCTCGCCCAGTCCTCCCCCAAGCGAGACTCTACTCGCCCAAGCGACAGGGACTTGGACAGAATACCAATTTTGCCCTTTTCGGCTAATCAAACGTATTTTCACATGGTTTTTCAAACACCTGCACACAGAAAAGTTCCCAACAACATTCATATACCATATT
>NC_032027.1:2227345-2227865 GCF_001865875.1 Lupinus angustifolius
CTCGAACTCTTCATTACGCCAAAATCACGTTAATTAGTTAACTGACGATAATTATTATACTTATGAAATAACTTTTTACGCGAAGATAAAACTTTCAATATAAAATGAATTTAATTGTTTTTGTCCATCCGATTCAAGGTTGAATATCCTTGAATCATCATTTGTCATTGAAAGTCTTAAAATCAAATAACACTCTTTAAAGTAAGATTTTCAATAGAACTTATACCAAAATTATGTCGTAATCCGTGGATATAGACCAGGCTAGTTCCTAGGAAAGAGAGGTGGGTCATAAAGACACCCTTAAATACCAAGTATTTCCTTAGACAGAACCTTTCTAGACATGTATTCCCACTTCATTACATTTTTCTGATAATTCATAAATCTTATTTTTCGTAAATAAAACATTTTTACTAAAACTAACCTTTTAAAATAAGATCATTAAGCTAGACTTATCATTTTTAGATTAAGTCAATTTAAACAAAATCAATATTTTTTAAGTAAATCTTACCATTTTAAAGTA
>NC_032027.1:2227965-2228186 GCF_001865875.1 Lupinus angustifolius
CAAGATTTACAAAAGTCAAAAACTACATAAAGGTTCATATGATTTTATTATCATCCCCTTTAGTTATGCCTTCATAAAATACCTACCAAAAAAAATATAAACTCTACTTTATGAACAACATAATAAAAACTCATAACTTTCTATGAAGTATGAGAAGAAGATGAAGAAGAAACAGAAATGACTACCTTAGTTTGTATAGGAAATTTAGTGTAGAAATGAGA
>NC_032027.1:2228286-2235504 GCF_001865875.1 Lupinus angustifolius
CCCGGTCGGATAATAAAAATCTCCCGATTTCGGTTTACGATTAGAACTTCGAAACATGGAATTCAGAGTGAAAAATAATTAGAAATGTGTTCTGGACAAACTTGGTGTCTATCTTAACTTGAAATAAGATTTCAAAGCCAATGGCGCAATCGGAATTCGATTCTGAGCTACGGAACTCAAAAACACGTTATTGGGCCGAATTCGAGTGAGATTTCGTCCCGACAGCAGTCCGAAACCGACTGTCTCCGAAAATCATGAAAATTTACCACCAAATTGGAAATAGAATTACAAGACTAAAACTCAACTACAGTTTTGTCTAATTCTTTACCGAAAATTCCCAGAAATTCATTTTTGAAAATATAATTAATATAACTATTAATAACAACATATATTTTCAATGTAGTAAAATTCGTGGTGTTACACTACCGAGAACCCCAAATAAGAAGATCGAGAGGCAATCCTCCTAGGATTAGTAGAAGAAGTGTCAAACTTGCACTTATTGTTGTTGACATGCTGACCTGATGCCTCAGCATAATCCATAATTAGCTTCTTGAGCTCAAGGAACTCAGTCTTCTTGCCTTTACAGAAAAGAAGAATATCATCTGCATAAAGGACATGACTAGGAGTTTGAAGACCCTTGGGACCAGAAATTGTGCTAAGTTTTCCCTCTCTGACCCGCTTAGAGATTCCTCTGCTCAACACATCTTCAGCTATGCAAAAGAGCAGAGGTGATAGGGTATCCCCTTACCTGACCCCTCTTTTGCATTGGGAAAAACCCACACTTTTGTCATTGATATTAATTGACAGCATTGCAGACTTCAGAATAACCTCTATCCAATGAATGAAGGTCTCATTGAAGCCAAAAGCCTTGAGTGTATCCAACAGGAATTTCCAATCAATAGTATCAAAAGCCTTTTTGATGTCTAGTTTTATAGCCAAGTTTCATCCAAATGTCTTGTGATCTAGCAAGTTAATAGCCTCTGATGCAAGGCAAATGCAATCTTGGATTTTTCTGTCTTTTAAGAAGCCTCTTTGCTGAGTAAAAATAATTCTAGGAGCAATTGATACAAGCCTATCAGGTAACACCTTAGTTATGATCTTGAGTTGAAAATTAGCTAAAGCAATAGGCCTAAACTCTTAATTCTTTCTGCGCCAAGGCTTTTAGGAATCAGGATAACATTGTTTGAATTGATGTTGGGAAGCAACCAACTCTGATGGAAAAATTGCCTAACCGAATTGCAGACCTCAGTACATATTATGTCCCAAAAGGCTTGGTAAAAACAACCTCCAAAACCATCTGGACCAGGGGCACCCTCCCTATTTAAAGCAAAGACAACATCTCTGATTTTCTCATTGGAAGGAATTCTAGTAAGGTTGTTGTTTTCCTCCTGATTGACTAAGGAAGGGATCACAGACTGGATTAGATTATTAGGATTTGTATCATTCGAGGAGGCAAACAATTCAGTATAGAAACTTATCACATGATTATCAATATCATCCTGATTGGTTATGAGAACACCATTAATCTGCAACCTATAGATAGACTTTGTGGCATGCCTGATCTTAGTTACTTTGTGGAAGAAACTAGTGTTTCTATCTCCTTGAGAGAACCAATTGATTATGGCCTTCTCCTTCCAGAAAACTTCTTCTAACATAAGAGCCTCCAAAAGTTCAGATTGAGCTTTATCCTCCTGATCAATGAGGTCAGGACAAAGGCCCAAATCACTGATGCACTTTTGGATGGAGTCAACATTAGCCTTTGCAGTATTCACTTTTAGGTGCACATTGCCAAAGACATTGATGTTCCAAGACTTAAGGTCTCTCTTAAGATTTCTCAATTGTTGAGTTAGAATAAACATAGGACAACCATACACTTTCACTCTCCAACTATCCTCCACCAATCTCCTACAATCAACATGTTGAATCCACATTTGATGAAATTTGAAAGCTGTGATTCTATCCTTAATTTGTAGAGTGGATTGCAACAAAATAGGGTGGTGATCTGATGTTAGCCTTGGCAGAGTACCACAAGAAACCTGATTCCAGCAACTAAGCCACTCCTCATTACACATGGATCTATCTAGCCTTTTTTCAGTAAGGGCAACACCTCTCCTTTTGTTTGACCAAGTAAATTGAGCCCCTAAAGTGTTCAGATGCAAGAGAACAGCATTATCCGAAAAAGATTGAATACCTGGCAAGGAGTTCTAGCAGGTAATCTAGCACTTCTACACCCATGAGCACCAAGAACCACATTAAAATCTCCAATACAGCACCAAAGGCCAGGGTTAGCAGCCATGATATTCTGAACATCAGTCCATAGAGATCTTCTTTGAACAAAGCTATTATTGGCATAAACCACACATATGAAGAGCTTATTATTATCTATACTAACCTCCATAGCAATTTGCTGATCTGAATTGCTAAGAATAGAAGGGTTTAAATCATACTTGCAAAGACCCTAGATGGAAGGTAAATGGATACCTCTATCATTAAACACAAAAACCTTTAAATTCATCTCCTTCCAAACCAAATGATTAATAGCAGCATTAGGAATCATTGGCTCCGCTATAAACACCAAATCAAGTTTATTATAATCACAAAGGTTTTTCAAAAGGAGCCTTGTCTTGATGCTACCAAATCTTCTACAATTCCAGTAGAGGATTCTCATTTGCTAGTTTTGAGGTAGCCACCCCTTCGGGTTTGGTGCACCTTTTGCTTATTGCTATTCAGTTTCATTTTTTTCTTTTGAGCCTTTGATAGAACAGGCATGAAATCATCCATCTCCTCCTCAGCTTCATTTTGATCAGCCCAAAGTCTCCCAACTAGCCGAATATCATTGGCCACCTCCTGATTAGCAATCTCAGCTGTTTCTTGCACGACCACATTTTCATTAGATGAAGTAGATAGATCCTCATCCTCAATAGAGTATTCCCCTCCACTCTGAGTTGATTAACCCATTTCCCTTTTGTTTAGCCCTTCTAGGTTTATGACTAAATCATTCTCCCTCTCACCCATTGGGACTTCATCAACATTGGATGTGTCAAGAACCGTCTTAGCAGCCAAGTTCTCATCCTGCATTTGAGGTTTGGGCACCTCAGTCACAATTGCCACTACTTCCACCATATTTTTCTTGATATTTGTTTTTTGAGGAGCCTTCTCAACTAGTTGTTTGATTTTTCTGCAACAGTTAGAGATATTATGACCAATGACAAGGCAACCATTGCAAAAATCAGGAAGATTCTCATAATCAATTGGAACAAAGAAAGCAAATCCTTCCCTTTCTACAAGGATTTGATCTGGAAGTTGTGCTTTAAGATCAACTTCAACTAACACCTTTGCATAATGCCCAAAAGATCTATTGCTAATTGTCATATCCAGGGAGATTGGAGTCCCAATGTCACCTGCTATAGAATATATTATCCTTGGACTCTAGTATTCTTCAGGGAGGTTATGAATACGGATCCAGCATTGCGTGTGAGATTGTTTTTACAAGTTTGGGTTGAAGTCAGGTGTCCATAAGAAAAGTTTTAGGAAACCCGTCTTCAAGCTCCACGACCCCACAGAGCAGATTCTTTTCATGTCCTCCATGGAAGAGAATGAAAAATCATAGAATCTTTTTCCCAAAGAGACCATAGACCACTTTCCCACCATATTCCACATAGTAGTTAGTTTACTTTTCAGATCTGTAAACTTCAATGGTGAGTCCCCTTTAGAGAATATGATTCTTCCGTGAAGATGTGTCTTGCACCGGATTAATCCTTCTTGATAGTCTAATTCAGGAATTTTTATGGCAATCGCGTCTCCTTTGAGGCAAGGCTCAGGAAGTTGAGATGGAATGATATCTGGAGTAATGTTGAGTGCATGAATGAAGGATTTTTTTTTCCCTCACGGTTGCTCAACTTGGATGGCAGTTATTGGTTCCTTTTGCTGAAATCTGGGAGCGTTATTCTCCCCAATCAAGCATTTCCACCGGATAACAAAGTTTGTGCAAGTCATGATGGAGAAATGATAGGTTAAGAAAAGGAGGGGATACAGAAGACAACGGCGTAGAAGGTCTAAGAAAGTTGGAGATTCTTTTCCAAGAAAATCTAAGCCTCATACTTCATATAAAAGACGTGATGACACTTGTAAAATCTAGGCCTCAATTCCAACATGTGCATAGTTGTGAAATTCCAACACCAGTATACTTATTGAGTTTATAAAATTGTTGCTTTTCACAAAGAGAATGAATTTTCTAAATTTGGCTACAGTTTCCAACTGTTGCCATAGGTCAAAATGTTTAGTATGCTCACCTGATTATCGCTTTGGCCTGATCATGATCAGACACCTATATAAGCAGGTTTCATCACGTCTTTGGCTGAGTTTAAAAATTAGACCCAAACGATATCTAGGGTCGTGTAAGGGACAATCAAGGTATAGTTCGACCTGTTTCATGACCGTTCATTACTCATATTTGTATGTGCATATTCAATTATGTACAACATAATGACATATTTATGAATTTAATTTCATATTTTTAGTCATTTTTTCAATTGTCTTTGCTAGTTATGTAGGAGATGCTTGTAAAAATGATTTATTATTACAATGTCAATATCACTCCATATATCATTGATTATCTAATTTGTTTATTATACATATTGTATATATAAATTATTAACAAAATATCTTCATTTATATAATTTCATATGTCAAATTATATTTCATTAACAATAAGTAATCACTATGTTAGAATTGGTATTTAACAACGTTCATTCAACAATGCTTATATGTTGAATGCAATTAAATGTAAGACAGAAGAGAATTAACAGCGCTTATTGAAGCAAGTGATGTTAAAGGTGTTATCTTTAATAGCGCTTCTTGAAGAAAGCGTTGTTAAAGATCATATTTCATATATTTAACGTCACTTCTTCAATAAGCAATGTTAAAAGTGTTATTTTTAAAAATGCTTATTGAAGCAAGTGCTGATAAATGTGTTATCTTTAACAATGCTTATTGAAGCAAACATTGTTAAAGATCATATATTCATATGTTTAATAGCACTTCTTCAGTGAGCGTTATTAAATATGTTATCTTTAACATCACTTATTGAAGAAAGCACTGTTAAATATCATACTTCATATATTTAACCAGTGTTGTGAGAACCGGACCGGACCGGACGGTCCGACCAGTCTAACGGCTGACCGCACTTGCAAATGGCTTTGTATTGCAGTCTTAACCGAATGAGAGTTGGACAGCTTTGAACCGGAGAAATTTCAGTCCGACCGTGTTAAACCCGGTTAAACCGAATTAACCTTGGAAGTTAACCGGACGGTTCACTTAAAAATTAAAAAAATGGAACACTACTCTAATATTTTGTTTTACTACCATCTAAGAAAATATGAAGATGTTATTACTTCAATATAATATACATAATTATTAATTATATAAAGTTTTACATTTATATATATTTATAGATAAAAATTATTAATTATGTAAGGATCACCCGGTCAGACCGGACGGTTTAACCGTTTAAACCAGTTAAACCAAGTACGGGACCTTTGCCGGTTTGACGTCCGGCTCGGGTTTCACAACATTGTATTTAACAACATTTCTTCAACAAGCGGTGTTAAATGCTTGTTTTAGTGAGCGGGAATCTTTTCAAATTCAAAAACAAAACCTCAAATACAATAATACACATATCAATCAGTTTATTATTTCTCTTATTTTTCTTCTTCTCCATGAGTTACATTTTTTTCTGTTTTGTTTTTAGTTTCTCTATTCAAGCAAGTTATCGGTTTTTGGTTTTTCCCTTCATGCGTAATGTAAATCATTATCTTATTTTATCTCATTTATTTATTTTGTTTCAGTCTTGATGTTTGCCTTTACACCATAGTGTGATCTTTATTTTTTGTAAAGTTATCCAGCTATGGTATTCTAGGTTTTTGGCTATGGTTCAGTGGTTTAGAACACAAGGTTTGAGTATAATGGTAAATGTTCTTTCTCAATTACTGCTAATTTTTTATTTTTTCATAACTTTTGTAATTTGTTTGTAGATGACATTTTTTATTTGTATTTGCAGATTGTATTGATGATTGAGGAACACATGAATACTCTGTAAGGACTTACACATTGGAGAAGAAAGAATGAACAATTTGCGTAAGATCTCATTACTCATATATTATTTTAAAATATAGGAATGTGTTAAGGTTGAATGTAGCTGGAGTCGTTGGTGATTTAACAAATCTATTGTAAATGTGGTAAAGTTAAACATATTTATCACGTGTTTGATAGAATGTCTGAGAGAGATATTGTCTTGTTTAGAAAGTAGACATTTAATAGCGCTTGAGCGCTGTTAAATGTCTACTTTCTATAGCGCTTCAAAAAACGTTGTTGAATATAACCTTATGTATTACTATGCTCACATGGAAAGCGCCCCAAAAGCGATATTATATGACAATTTTAAGCGATGTTGTTTTGCTATTCTGGCGTAGTGAATATTGAGAAGATTTTATTTAAAAGGGTACGCATTATACATAATCAGATCAATGATCGAGTTCGAGTTTAAAAGCTAGTCTGGTCAACATATGGGATTGGATAATATTCTTTGAGACTAGGGTCAAGTCGAGATTCAAAAAGATAATCTTATTAATATTTAGAGTCAAATAAGGAACAATTTATATCCGATCCAACTCTAGTCATGCTCACCCCAATTCAAATTGCTACATGATGCTCATTAAGGGTGTTAATATCTCATCTTCAATATGCAACCCTTAATACTCCTTTCTACCAACTACCAAAATTTACATTTTTTATTCAAAAAATTGTTTTTCTTTTCCTTCTCTTTTTTCTTTAATAGGAAACAATAAAACTAAAAAGATTTTAAAGAGACTTAGAATAATAAAGCTTCAATGATATTTTAAAAAAAGACAAGAAAATTGACTATTTTTATTGATATGTATAATTTAATTAAAATATATTATAATAAGAATATGATCTAATAAAATTTTAGGAGAATGATTTAATTCTCTGGAAGGGGCCTTCACACAAATTACTTATTTATCCTAAATATCATGGGAGTTTTGAATTCATAACACTTTATCTTACTCTTATTATAGGCTAATTTACCTTGATAATCGGGTGAACGTTCTACAACATTTTTTACCTATGGCAAAAGCTGAAAACTATAGCCAAATTTAAAAAAATTGCAACAATTTTATAAACTTAATAAGTATGTTGATG
>NC_032027.1:2235604-2235850 GCF_001865875.1 Lupinus angustifolius
TTCCAGAGAATGAACCACTTTCTACTAAAATTCTATTAGATCATATTCTTATTACAAGAAACTTTTAATTGAATTATAGATATCAATAAAAGTAGTGAATAGTCTTGAATTTTTTAAAGTACCATTAAATTTTTATTATTTTAAATCTCTTTAAAATATTTTTAATTTTATTATTTCATATTAATGTAAAAAAGGTTAATATCTCATCTTCAATATGCAACCCTTAATACTCCTTTCTACCAACTA
>NC_032027.1:2235950-2241750 GCF_001865875.1 Lupinus angustifolius
ATATCTATAATTTAATTAAAATATATTATAATAAGAACATGATCTAATAAAATTTTAGGAGAATGATTTAATTCTCTAGAAGGGGCCTTCACACAAATTACTTATTTATCCTAAATATCATGGGAGTTTTGAATTCATAACACTTTATCTTACTCTTATTATAGGCTAATTTACCTTGATAATCTGGTGAACGTTCTACAACATTTTTTACCTAGCAAAAGCTGAAAACTATAGCCAAATTTAAAAAAATCGCAACAATTTTATAAACTTAATAAGTATGTTGATGTTAGAATCTCATAGCTATATTGATATTGGAATTCAGGCCTAAACTTAACAAGTATCATAGAATAATAGTAATATAAACTTGAGTGTTATGAATTCAAAATTCTCATGATATTTTAGATAAATAAGTAACTTGAGTGAATGTTACTCTCCTTCCAGAGAATGAACCACTTTCTACTAAAATTCTATTAGATCATATTCTTATTACAAGAAACTTTTTATTGAATTATAGATATCAATAAAAGTAGTGAATAGNTTTTATTCAAAAAATTGTTTTTCTTTTCCTTCTCTTTTTTCTTTAATAGGAAACAATAAAACTAAAAAGATTTTAAAGAGACTTAGAATAATAAAGCTTCAATGATATTTTAAAAAAAGACAAGAAAATTGACTATTTTTATTGATATGTATAATTTAATTAAAATATATTATAATAAGAATATGATCTAATAAAATTTTAGGAGAATGATTTAATTCTCTGGAAGGGGCCTTCACACAAATTACTTATTTATCCTAAATATCATGGGAGTTTTGAATTCATAACACTTTATCTTACTCTTATTATAGGCTAATTTACCTTGATAATCTGGTGAACGTTCTACAACATTTTTTACCTAGCAAAAGCTGAAAACTATAGCCAAATTTAAAAAAATCGCAACAATTTTATAAACTTAATAAGTATGTTGATGTTAGAATCTCATAGCTATATTGATATTGGAATTCAGGCTTAAACTTAACAAGTATCATAGAATAATAGTAATATAAACTTGCGTGTTATGAATTCAAAATTCTCATGATATTTTAGATAAATAAGTAACTTGAGTGAATGTTACTCTCCTTCCAGAGAATGAACCACTTTCTACTAAAATTCTAAATAAAATTCTATTAGATCATATTCTTATTACAAGAAACTTTTTATTGAATTATAGATATCAATAAAAGTAGTGAATAGTCTTGACTTTTTTAAAATAACATTAAATTTTTATTATTTTAAATCTCTTTAAAATATTTTTAATTTTATTATTTCCTATTAATGTAAAAAAGGTTAATATCTCATCTTCAATATGCAACCATTAATACTCCTTTCTACCAACTACCAAAATTTACATTTTTTATTCAAAAAATTATTTTTTTTTCCTTCTCTTTTTTCTTTAATAGGAAACAATAAAACTAAAAAGATTTTAAAGAGACTTAGAATAATAAAACTTCAATGATATTTTAAAAAAAGACAAGAAAATTGACTATTTTTATTGATATCTATAATTTAATTAAAATATATTATAATAAGTACATGATCTAATAAAATTTTAGGAGAATGATTTAATTCTCTGGAAGGGGCCTTCACACAAATTACCTATTTATCCTAAATATCATGGGAGTTTTGAATTCATAACACTTTATCTTATTCTTATTATAGGCTAATTTACTTTGATAATCGGGTGAAAGTTCTACCACGTTTTTTACTTACGACAAAAGCTGAAAACTATAGCCAAATTTAAAAAAATTCCAACAATTTTATAAACTTAATAAGTATACTGATGTTAGAATGTCATAGCTATATTGATGTTGGAATTGAGGCTTAAACTTACCCAGTATCATAGAATAATAGTAATATAAACTTGAGTGTTATGAATTCCAAATTCTCATGATATTTTGGATAAATAAGTAACTTGAGTGAATGTTACTCTCCTTCCAGAGAATAAACCACTTTCTACTAAAATTCTAAATAAAATTCTATTAGATCATATTCTTATTACAAAAAACTTTTAATTGAATTATAGATATCAATAAAAGTAGTGAATAGTCTTGACTTTTTTAAAATAACATTAAATTTTTATTATTTTAAATCTCTTTAAAATATTTTTAATTTTATTATTTCCTATTAATGTAAAAAAGAATGGAAAAACAATTTGTTGAATAAAAAATGTAAAGTTTTGGTAGTTGGTACAAGAGAGTATTAATGATTGCATATTAAAGATGAGATATTAATCCCTTCAATGATTGTAACAAAGCAATTTGAACTTTGAAGTAGGGATGTATCAGAAAATGTTTGTCTCTTATCAAATACCAAAAGGTTGATTAAGTTATTTTTTGAACTTAGACTCGACTCTAGTCGAGAAGATTATCCTATTCCAGATGTTAACCAGACTAGCTTTAGATTTCAAACCAGATCCTAGATCTTATTAAATATGATGCATATCCCTTTAGATGATGTCACACGAAACAAAGAGGTGAGGGGAAATGGTAGATGAAACGAAGAGTTGGAAGAATTAGGGGAATGAAGAGTTTAGTGATTAATATGAATATGAATTTGGTAGAAAGAAGGAATTGGGGAGAATGAACATCACGTGGATGTCATATATGAGGATGAAGAATCAATGGTGCAAGATGTGTATGAGAATGATACTATGTGACAATCTCTAAATGTTTAAGGTGTATACATGATTAGGCGGGAATTTTTTAATGACGGGATGACACGTGGATAGTGAATAGATTGAAGAACATCATTTTATAGTAGAGTAAATTACACTGACACTCCATGAGTTTTAGTGAAATTATACAAACCACCCAGACATTTTTAAAGCCTACACAAACCCCCTAATTATATATATAAATTACACTGACTACCCCTGTAAGATAGATAAGTGTAATTTCTTAAATAAAAAATGGTCACGAGTGTAATTAAGTCAAACAAAATACGATATATTGTGAAGACAAGTCCAAATAGTATAAGAGTCGATGTTTATTCTTTATTTTGTTAGTTACAATATAATACGAGAGTAATTTAAACACCCCCTTACACTTATTGATGTAGATTGTAACGAATAAAAAATAATGAATATACATCAAATTTATACTATTTATGCCTCTCTCCACAATATAACATATTTTGTTTGACTTAATTATACCCGTCACTATTTTTGTTTAAGAAATTACACTTATATCTCTTACACGGGTAGTCAGTGTAATATATATGTATAAATAGGGGTGGTTTGTGTAGGTTTTAAAAAAGTCTGGGTGATTTGTATAATTTCAGTAAAACTTAGGGGTGTTAGTGTAATTCACTGTTTTATAATATAGTAATATCATTTTATAATATGGTAATAAATAGATAGGAACAAGATTATTTATATTACTTATATTTAAGAGTGAATGATGATTAAATATGAATAATAAATGATACAATGATAATATAAAAACTCTTATACTATCAATACATACATATATTTTCTAACTTAAAAAATACTATATTCATATCTACCATCTTAATATATCTTCATAAGAAAAGAAAGAGTCGTTGAAATTATAAAATTAGATACTATACATTTATGACAAATGTACAAAATAGAGGTTGTTTTTGTCAACTTCACTCGGTTGATGAAATTATTAAACTAGATACTCTACATTGTGAAAGTGTCCGAGTAAGAAGATATTTTTGTCAAATTCAATTTAAATTATGAAAATGTCATAAAGTATAGGTAATTTCTTTCATCTTTATAAGGGATGGAACCGGGCGCGGACAAGCATGGGTAGTCCTTTCCCGTGCCCAAACCCGCAATATTTGTGGGTACCCGTACAAGTAACGGGTATTTGCGGGTACCCAACGGGTTTTTAATTTTAATTATACAATTTATAATAATCAATATGTAAAAATAATTATTACATGAATAATATGATATTTATATGATAAATTTATGATCATAGTCAAATATGTGTAATTTATTATGAAATAAAAATAAAGTATATGATATATAATCTTAAAATAATAAAATATATATATATAAATTTAACTAAAAACTAAATATATAAATTTGTGCGTACCCGCAGGACGGGTATCATAAAACCCCCTCCCGCCCATAAGCTATTATTGCGGGTACCCGTTGTGGGTACCCATTGCGAGTATTTCCACGGGTAAAAATGTATGGATTCTTATGCCACATATGCTGAGATTTCAGTTTAAATAGAAAACTATCTAAAATCCCAGTTAATCGGTTAAGTACCCATTTAATCGATTAACGAGTTGTTGAAAATAATTGTTTTCAGTTTTTCAGTTTTCTCTTAAAACTGTGATTCTGTTAATCGGTTAACACTATTCATAATCGATTAAACAATGTAAAATCAACTTGTTAATGCATGGTGAAGTACCTATATGATATATGCTCATGCAATACACGATTTCCAACTATAATACCTTTAATGCACAAAATCAATGTATTCAAATGCATGAACCTAATTATCATATATTTCTAGATGATGTCTCATTTTAGTGGATTAATTACTTTATTAAGTCGTGAGACTCACACCTAGGTTTACCTAACCTAGACTCAATATCTATGGCAAGCATCTTAGACTTCTAAAAGGATAATAAAGAATTATAACCTAAGTCTAATAAGTCACCATTTGAGTGATCGACATGTTGATTGTTGAGACATCTTCAAGCTTTAACTAACTCTTTTTCTTCATCAAAACATACGAAAAACATTGCTAGTGCAATCCTTGACACTTTGCACTTTCAATCTCCCCTTTTTTATGATGACAAACACCACATCAAATAATACGTTACATTTGATGAATTTACCTTGACGATGTTGTACATTTGCATAATGCTTGTGAATTCAAAGTTGAAGCGCTTTGCTCTCCCCCTTAGGTAAGCAATGATTAATAATACAGAAGCTATTATGACAACCTGCAAATAACATCAAACACAACAAGCAACCTTTCTCCCCCTTTAGACTTTATCAAAAAGATACGAATATTCAATTCTAGTCAAAAGTAAGAAGAGATGTAGCAATTTATTTTGAAAAAACTGTAATTATTAGCATAGGCAATAACCAATTTGAGAAGTTTAAACAAATGCATTGATTTATGACTCTAAAACTGAATATAGACAGATTTTGCATGACAAATCCATTATGTAAACAGATTAGGCATGGAATGATTATATGTATGTCACTTGTTAGCACCAATTGTTAGCACTTGTTAGACAATTTTCATTATAAAGCATATTTGAATAATTCAATTATAATAGACAATTAAGACATGTTCAAGATTCACGCAAAAACATATTCTATTTAACATAATTAGCAAGGTTCAACATAGTTACAAAATGCTGTGATATCACTTGTTAGATATCACATGTTATGAATTGAGTGAAATAATAACATATACTTTTTAGTTCAAGTGTACTCAATATCAAGAATTAATTTTGTAACATTGTTAATAGACTTACCTTACTTACCCTTTTGGTGATAGGTCAAGATAATACCACTTGTTTGATGAAAAGTTTGATGATATGATCAATGTTATGTATTTGACATTTAAAGTGTGATGCTCCCCCTTTCATTGTTCTTCCCTTTATTTTCTCTCCCTTTATTACTTAGAGAAGTACTCTTGATAGGTAGCATAATACCGAAGCTCATTTAACAACCTTTCTCAATAAATTTTCTTCTTAATAACCTTGATCTACTCACCAACCTTGTGCCTATAACATCTTTTGTTGATTTATCCCTTGATGCTCAAA
>NC_032027.1:2241850-2242092 GCF_001865875.1 Lupinus angustifolius
CATATGAACTACTGGATTTCTACATGGTCTTTTCTTAGGTTCAGGTTTATATCTAATTCCAGATCGATTACCAACGTTTCTTGTATTAGCAAGCAATGTGTTAAGGTTTTCTTGACTATATGTAAGCTTTGAAAGTTTTTGTTTCAAAACAGAATTTTCAGCATATAAACTCTCACAAGTATCACATATAGTGGGTTGACATAATTTAGAAGTAGAGCAATCACATGAGATACATGCATAGA
>NC_032027.1:2242192-2249674 GCF_001865875.1 Lupinus angustifolius
TGACATAAACTGCATATAATTCATCGTATGGATGAGAGTCATTAGAGCATGATTAAGTATAGGAATGTATCTCAATAGAATCATCTTCATCACTAGATGTGCACTTCTCATGCACTTGTGCCATAAGGCATACCTTTGTATTTCCCTCCTCATCGGATGAGCTTGAAGTCGAATCAACGTCCCAAACAATGTATGATCCTTTTGACTTGGACATTCAAGAGTTGTTCTTCTTTTTCTCGACTTTCTTGAGGTAGCTCGGGCACTGATGCTTCATGTGGACATAGCAAGTGAAGCCTTCTTTGGGACTCTTACTTTTCTTGGTCGAGTTCTTAGCTTCTTTCTTGAGATTCTTGATCCCTCCTTTCTTATTGAGATACTTCTTAAATTTTTCAAATAGGAGAGTCAAGTCTTCATCGGAATCAGAATCTGAACTAGAATCCTCACTTTCTTGATCTTCTTGAAATCTTTTAGTCTTGAGTACGATTTCGTTCTTGTCTCACTCTTCATTCAATGTCAAGCGCCCTAGCTCCATTTCATGTTCTTGGAGTTTTCCAAACAAAGTAGCCAATGGCATGTTATCTAAGTTCTTTGATTCCATTATCGCAATTACCTTTGGTTGCCATCTCCTGTCAAGACATCTCAAAACTTTATTAGACAAATCACCATTAGTAAAGTTTTTATCAAGGGCGACCAAATAATTTACAACATGAGTAAAAAGTTTTTGCATATTACATATAGATTCATTAGGAAGCATATGAAATAACTCGTACTAATGCGTAAGCGCATTTAGTCTTGCACGCTTAACTTCACTTGTGCCTTCGTGGGTAACTTGCAAAGTATCCCACATTTCTTTTGCATTAAGGCACTGCGAGACTCTAAAAAATTCGTCATAAGATAAGGCCGAAGTAAAATGTTCTTGGCCTTAAGGTCATGTTGGACCTTTCTTTTCTCAATTAGACTCGCCATCCACCATATGAAGTGGAATGTATGGACCATTGACAACGAAATCCCAAATGTCCGTGTCTATTGCCTCGATATAGATTCTCATACGAACCTTCCAATAGGCATAAGCATTGCCACTGAATACGGGAGGACAGTTAATGGATGCGCCATCACCGCCAAAGGGGTTGGTGGAACTCATTTAAATTCCCTAAGGATCACGCGGATACGGTTGAGCTAGCACGTCGTACTAGCTCTGATACCACTTGTTAGGTATCACTAGCAGAATACACCTAGAAGGGGGGTTGAATAGGTGTGGCGGAGCTCAAGTTCCACTTTTTGGGTTTTTGCATACTTGCTAAAAAATGCCTAGTTAATCGATTAAACCAGTGGGCTTAATCGATTAAATCAAAACAGAAACATAATGATTAGATCAACAACTTGTACAATTATTAACCAAAACACATGCAGATATACAGCAGATATTATTATGCAATATTAACAAGAACATAACAAGGTATAAGCATGCAAAATATCAGCTTCAAACTCGAATTAAAACATCTTGAAATATAAAAGAGAAAGGGATAGAAAAGATTGTGCAAAGATTTTATCCTGGTTCGTTTTGCTGCCCACTACAAAACTACATCTAGACCTCCCCTCTGCTCTGGGAGATTTTCCTTCTTCACTATAGAACACAATGTACGTTACATACACGCTTCTAATTACAAGACTCGAACGCTCCTTTCTTGGAACCCAAAGAACTTCGTCACCTTTGGTTCAACCTTTCCCAAAACCACCTCCAAGAAAACCTTTCTTACAGCGATTCGGCCCCAGCCAAGGTATCGCCCTTTATCCCAAGACCTCCAAGTCTTTGTGAAGAACACCTTACCTAACCGCAACTAGGATTTTCCCAATCCTTGAATTACAATGCTTTGAGTTATGAATGAGTACTTAATACTCAGATATTACAATAAAGATCAAAGACTAAAACCTAAGCAAGAACTCACGTGACGTCCTAGTCTAATATGAATGTTCATGGATTAGGTTTCTGAAAATATGCAATCATAACAAAACTATCTCTTTTTCTTTTCAAGAAACACAAGAATGATGCAAGAAATCTTTTCAAAGAACATGCAATGTGAATGTGAAACTTAAAGCCTTAGCATGATCTAATCTTTCTCCTAATTCAATGTGCAATATTTTCTCCTAGATATGATAGTGAGTAACTCGAAAATATGCAGAGAGAATGAAGTAAAAATGTATGGATTCTTATGTCACATATGTTGAGATTTAAGTTTAAATAGAAAACTGTTTAAAGTCCTAGTTAATTGATTAAGTACTCATTTAATCGATTAACGGGTTGTTGAAAATAATTGTTTTCAGTTTTTCAGTTTTCTGTTAAAACTGTGATTCTGTTAATCGATTAACACTATTCATAATCGATTAAACAGTGTAAAATCAACTTATTAATGCATGGTGAAGTACCTATATGATATATACTCATGCAATACACAATTTCCAAATATAATACCTTTAATGCACAAACTTAATGTATTCAAATGCATGAACCTTATTATCATATATTCCTAGATAATGTCTCATTTTAGTGGATTAATTACTTTATTAAGTCTTGTGAGACTCACACATAGGTTTACCTAACCTAGACTCAAACCTAAGTCTAATAAGTCACCACTTGAGCCATCGGTATGTTGATTGTTGAGACATCTTCAAGCTTTAACTCACTCCTTGTCCTCATCAAAACATAGACAAAACATTGCTAGTACAATCCTTGACACTTTGCACTTTCATTAAATGTGAAGCCTACAATATTTCTCTAATCAATCTAGACGCCCAAGAGGAAAAAGTAAGAATGAAATATTTTTAAACTATTACATTACTACAAAAACTACATTATTGCAATCAATTTTTCCATAGTAATAGTGATATAGCATACATAATTCTCCATACAGTCAACACTTTTTCCACTACCATAACAATTTTTGAGTTGGTTTTACTTTTTGACCTTTAATTTTAGGATTTGAATGATGATTATGTTTTGATATGAATTTCTCTGTAATGTTTATTATTTTGTAACAATCAAAATATTAAAGAAATTGATGTACAAATTAAAGTTGGTCGTATTTATGTTTTCAATTAAATACATGTTTTCAATTTAAATGCACATTATTATTTTCCAAAAGAATAACTAAATGTGAATATGGTATGCCTCTGATTTATTTCTTCGTGTAAAATCGTAAAAAATTATGAAATAACATTTACAAAAAACAATAATTAGTTTAGAAGTCACAAGACAAAGAATTAATGGCAACCAAACACACATACCTTAACTTCTATAATGTCGAAAATACAATTTCAATAAATTCATTTTCAAGGGTATATTACACGAATAATTAATATCCTTAAACACAAATACCAATAATTTTTGGAAATTCAATAATTTTGGATGAATTTGTTGTTTGATTATTTATTACACGAAGGACATCTATTATTATGAAAATTGAATTTGCAACTAAAAAACATTACTAATTTATTTTTATGCTATTTAAATATCAAAATGTTGAAATGATTATATTTGGATTTAAAAAAACAAATGACCAAAAGAACTGAACCATAATTATATCTATTTCATAATAATGATCTAAATTAAAAAGAATGATCTAAATTTAAGATACAAAATGTTAGTTTATTAAAACAAAATTAAATTAAAAATATTTACTAACTAGAAAATAAAAATAAGTAAAATGTTAAAATAAATATATAATACTAAAAATAAAATAAAAAGATTTTGAATTTTATTATGAACTAAGGTTTGATTTATTGAGATTCAGTATCAATAATGTTGTTTATGTTGTTAAGATTTCTCACTTCAAATTGTTGATTCAAAGTTATTTTATGCCTTTATATTGTAACTATTTTGACTTACATGACTATTTTTTGCTTCAACTCATACAACTTTAATACTTATATTGTATTATTAAATTAATACATGACTCTAATTAACTAAAAGCTTATGTAACTCTTAAATATATTTTTAAGTGCCAACACGTAACGATCCATGCGAATTGCACGGGTATAATCCTAGTATTGAAAATAAAAATATTAATAATGATGAGAACAAAAATATAAATAGGGTGTGGTGGTGTTGTGACCCATGAAATAAGCACAGAAAATAATGTACTTTGCAGAAATATATAGGAAACGACTAACTTACTTCAATAATGTACTTTTTTAAAATAATTAGTAAACGCAGTATTTTATAAACTATTTATCAATTTGTGGATAGTCCACAAAAATATTTACAAAAATTGGGCAGTTAAAGTAAACTATTTATTAAAATGAGGTAGTCAAAGTCAACCTATTATTAAATTATTTTTGCCATGACACATGTCGGTTGCTGATTAGCCAATAAGAAAGTAAAAAAACTAAATGTTTAAAAATAAAAATAAAAAAGGTGGGACACGCTGCCACGTATCGTCGCTTCAACTAGCAAAACATGTGCCATGTAATGAAATGGGGATGTGTGGCAACGCGTCCCACTTTTTTTTCGTTTTTTTTTTTGAATAATACAATATTGATTTAGGTAAGGTAATATAATTATGTAATTAATAATGTAATAAAGAAAATTTTCCTTCATAGATATTATTTTAAATAGCCATGAAATTTGGGGTGAGAAGGACTCGACCTTATGCCAATCGTCAAATAGTAGTACAAAACTACTTTGGCATCACAACTAAGTATAGGATTAAGGGGCTGCCGTATCCATATGGACTTGCAAAATCTAGCATTTCAACAACAAAATTATTATTCTAAGTTGGTTTTTAAATGGGTTTTTAATATTGTTGGTTTTATAATAAAAAGTCATTCAAATGTAATACAATCATAAAATGACAAATAATAATAGCTCTCATGATCTAAGTAAGTTAAATCCCTAAAAACTCTGAAAAGAAGTATTACAGACAATATTATAAAATGTATGTCTTTTGGTTCAAGTTGATCGTCCTTAAATATTGTCTAAATGTTGATTCAAGTGCAGGGACTAAATTTATAGAAAATTTATTCGTTCCACTAAGCGCACAATACTACACTCAACGCATTGATTTTTCCTTATTTTGTCAATCCGACTGTTCACATGTAAAATTCATTAGATAGGAACAATATATCCAAAATTTAGCTTGATCTAATGGTGAACGAATGAGTTATGATAATTTTACTTGTACTACTCATGAATAAATATACAAATGTTTTATAATTACAATGTGTATATCACTTCATATGTCATTGATTCTCTAATTTGTTTATCATATATATTGTATATATAAATGATTAACAAAATATCTTCATTTATATCATTTAATATGTCAAATTATATTGCAATAACAATAAGTAATATTATAAGACTTTATTTAAATGGTTATGCATTATACGTAATCAGATCTAAGATCGATTTCGAATTCAAAAGCTAGTCTCGTCAACACCTGGGATTGGATATTCTTTGGCACTAGGATCGAGTCCAGATTCAAAAACAAATCTTATTAACATTTAGAGTCGGATAAGGGACAATTCTAACTCCATCCAACTCACATCATTTTAACCCCTAATTCCAATTACTCTCAGAGGCTCATTGAGGGTGTTAATATTCAGGATGACAACGGGTGCGAGTAGTGCTTTCCAGTTCCCAAACCCGTAATATATGCGGGTACCTGTGTAGATAGCGGGTATCCAACGAGTTTTTTATTTTTAATTATATATTTATATATTTTGTAATAATCAATATGTAAAAATAATTATTACATGAATAATATGATATTTATATAATAAATTTATGATCATAGTCAAATATGTGTAATTTATTATGAAATAATAATAAATTATATGATATATAATCTTAAAATAATAATAAAAACTATAATATATATAAAAATTTAATTAAAAACTGACTTTTTAAATTCCGAGTAAGGGCGGGTATCATAAAACTCGTTCTCACTCATAAGCTATTATTACAGGTAGTTCTATTGATACTCACCGGTCGGTATTTTGCCATCCCTAGTTAATATCTCCTCTTCAATATGCAACCCTTAATACTCCTTTGTACCAACTCCCAAACTTTACATTTTTTATTCAACAGATTGTTTTTTCCTCTCTTTTTCTTTAATGGGAAACAATCAAACAATAAAGATTTTAAAGAGATTTTAGAATAATAAATTTTAATATTATTTTAAAAAGTCAAGAAAATTGACTACTTTTTATTGATATCTACAATTTAATTAAAATTTATTGTAATAAGAACATGATGTAATAGAATTTTAGGAGAAAACTGTTTAATTCTATTGAAGATGAATTTTGAATTTATAACACTCAAGTTTATATTACTTTTATTATATGACACTGTTAAGTCTAAGCCTCAATTCCAACATCAGTATAATTGTGACTATTTTATGGGCTTATAGTTAAGTCTATGACACAAAAATATTATGTCAATGGTATTAATTGTTAGGTATTAGTGGCAGAATACACCTAAAAGGAGGGTTGAATAGGTGTGGCGGAGCTCAAGTTCCACTTTTCTGGTTTTTACACACTAGCTGAAAAATGAGAGTGCAAAGTGTCAACGATTGCACTAGCAATATTTTGCTTATGTTTTGATGAAGACAAGGAGTTAGTTAAAGCTTGAAGATGTCTCAACAATCGACATGTCGAGGGCTCAAGTGGTGTCTTATTAGACTTAGGTTATAATTCTTTATTATCTTTTTAGAAGTCTAAGATGTTTGCCATAGATATTGAGTCTAGGTTAGATAAACCTAGGTGTGAGTCTCACAAGACTTAATAAAGTAATTAATCCACTAAAATGAGACATCATCTAGAAATATATGACAATTAAGTTCATGCATTTTATACATTGATTTTATGTATTAAAGATATTATATTTGGAAATCATGTATTGCATGAAATATATAACATATAAGTAGTTTACCATTTAATCATGTATTAAAAATATAATGGTTAATCGATTAACCTCATGGCTTAATAGATTAACATGAGTGTTTTCTGTTGTTTTCAACTGCATAACTGAAAAACCATTTTTAGAGACAAAATCTGTTTTGTATAAATACTGACTAATTGTATAAACGGCTAAGAGTGAAAAACACAGAGAAAAGATATAGATCATCATTATTAGAATCTATTAAGAGAGTGTTGAATTAGGAGAAATATTAGATCATGCTAAGGCTTTAGATTTCATATTCATATTGCATGATTCTTTGAAAAGCTTTCTTGCATATTCTTGTGTTTCTTGAAAAGAAAAATATATAGTTCTTTATGATTGCATATTTTCAGAAACCTCATGCATGAACATTCATATTAGACTAGGACGTCTTGTGAGTTCTTGCTTAGGTTTTAGGCTTTGATCTTTATTGTAATTTCTGAGTATTAACTACTTATTCATAACTCAAAGCATTGTTATTCAAGGATTGGGAAAATCCTAGCTGCGGTTAGGTAAGGTGTTCTTCATACAAAGACTTGGAGGTC
>NC_032027.1:2249774-2250457 GCF_001865875.1 Lupinus angustifolius
GGTTAATCGATTATGAACAGTGCTTAATCAATTACCTGGGCATTTTTCAGCAAGTGTGTAAAAAAAACAGAAAAGTGGAACTTGAGCTCCGCCACACCTATTCAACCCCCCTTCTAGGTGTATTCTGCCACTGATACCTAACAAGTGGTATCAGAGCTAGTACGACGTGCTAGCTCAACCGTATCCGCGTGATCCGAGAGGGACTACATATGGGCTCAAATAACCCATTTGGCGGTGATGGCGCATCCATTAACCGCCCTCCCGTATCCAGTGGCGAAGGTTACGCCTACTGGAAAGCCCAGATGAAAATCTTCATCGAGGCTATTGATTCGGATATTTGGGTATTCTGTTATTAATGGTCCATACATTCCACTTAATCGATTAAATCTAAATAGAACCAGAATGATCAGAACAGCAACTTGCACAGTTATTAACCAACACACAAACAAATATACAACAAACTTTTATGCAAGATTAACAAGAACATAGCAAGGAATAAGGATGCAAAATATCAGCTCCAAACTCGCATTAACATCTTGAAATATAAAAGAGAAAAGGATAGAAAAGATTGCGCATGGATTTTATCCTGGTTCGTTTTGCTGTCCCCTGCAAAACTACATCCAGTCCTCCCCTCTAATCTGGGAGATTTTCCTTCTTCACTATAGAACACAATGTACGTTACA
>NC_032027.1:2250557-2263016 GCF_001865875.1 Lupinus angustifolius
ACAATGCTTTGAGTTATGAATGATTACTTGATACTCGGATATTACAATAAAGATCAAAGACTAAAACCTAAGCAAGAACTCACAAGACGTCCTAGTCTAATATGAATGTTCATGCATGAGGTTTCTGAAAATTTGCAATCAAACAAAATTATCTCTTTTTCTTCTCAAGAAACAGAAGAATGATGCAAGAAAGCTTTTCAAAGAATCACGCAATATGAATATGAAAACTAAAGCCTTAGCATGATCTAATCTTTCTCCTAATTCAACATGCAATATTTTCTCCTAGATATAACAGTGAGTGACTCGAAAATATGCAGAGAGAATTATGTAAAAGTGTATGAATTCTTATGTCACATATGGTGAGATTTTAGTTTAAATAGAAAATTGTTTAAAGTCTCAGTTAATCGAATAAGTACCCATTTAATCGATTAATGGGTTGTTAAAAATAATTGTTTTCAGTTTTTCAGTTTTCTGTTGAAACTACAATTATGTGCAATTCTGTTAATCGATTAACACTAGTCATAATCAATTAAACAATGTAAAATTAGCTTGTTAATACATGGTAAACTATCTATATGATATATGCTCATGCAATACATGATTTCCAAAATATAATACCTTTAATGCACAAAATCAATGTATTCAAATGCATGAACCTAATTATCATATATTTCTAGATGATGTCTCATTTTAGGGCATTAATTACTTTATTAAGTCTTGCGAGACTCACACCTAGGTTTACCTAACCTAGACTTAATATCTATTGCAAACATCTTAGACTTCTAAAAAGATAATATAGAATTATAACCTAAGTCTAACAGAGGCAAAACATTGCTAATTCAATCATTGACGCTTTGCACTTTCATTAATATAAAAAAAAATATTTATTTCATATTTGCATGATACTTAATCGAGTCCACTAGTGGACTCCTCCTGATTATGGGTGGGTTAAGTTGAACTCTGATAGAGCTCTCTCCTCCTTTAGTAATCAAGTTGGGTGTGGTGGTGGTGTTCGTGACCATTTAGGAGCTTTCATATTTGCTTATGCTAAAAATCTTGGTCACTGTTCTCCTCGGGGATTTTGGTGGGTTTACAATTAATTAGGCATAGGGGATTCCAAAGAGTTAGCATCGAATCGGATTCGGCTTGCAGTATTCATTTCCTGGGGTCTGGGTGTGCAGCTTCCCATCCTTGCTCTGCACTGGTTCTGTAGATTCAGAATATGTTGGCAGAATTCCAGTGTGTGACTTGGACTCATGTCTTCCGAGAAGTTAACAAAGTGATTGATGATTTTGCTAAGCATGCGCTGGGTTTAAGTTGGAACATTCATATCTTTGATGCTATCCCGAGTTTTTGTAGTGTTAATTTACTTCTTGATAATGCTTTTACTGTGTACTTTAGAGGAGTTTAGGTGTGGTTTCCTTTTATTGTTGTTTCTATCGGGCTGTGTTTAGCCCACTCATCTCATCGGAAAAAATTTTAACATTCATTTCAACTAATTTTCCATGTGATGCAAAAGAATATTAATAAAAGAAACATAGTATCATAGTTCTATAAATAATAATAAAAATTAAATTATATAGACTATAATTATGAGTTTTTAGATTAGAAGTATTGATAATTGTAGAAAAAATTGAAAAAATGCCTTTGAAATATAGAAAGTTAAAGGTCAAACATCGTCTTATTGTTAGTTTTCAATTTGATCATCTAAATTGACACTCTATTTTATTGGACGAATTAAAAACTAAAAATAAGATAAAGTATCAAACCAACATTAAAAGAGTATTAAAATTGATTTTTAAATATCGATTAAATTGATTTTTTTAGAATATGTTCAATGATGGTTTACTCTCTATAAATTACCAATGTAATCATTATTTATATTTTTTGAGGATTAAATTAACTCTTCATACTTTAGGATGTTTCCTTATAATTTTCAAGGAACAATTTTATTTTTCATTCTGTTTATCAAGATATTTTTGTCTACAAGGTCAAAATGAATATTCATTTCACTAAATCAAATTTTTTTGCAATCTTCTCGATTGAAAATAAATAAAAGTGGGATCGATTAAAATTTGGAAATTATTTTTATATTTCAATATTCAAAAATATATTTATGTTAGAAAGTCTGAAAACCATTTTGTATTCAAATTAAACTCCAAAGCCTTTAAATCCTTTTATATATATGTTAAATTCGAAAATTAGTAAATGTATATACAATTTGTCTTGACTGGGGATGATAACGGTCACGGGCAGGACAGGCGGGTGCAGATAGTGCTTTCCCATTTCCAAACTCATAATATTTGCATGTACTTTTATAGGTAGCGGACATTTATAGGTACCCAACGAGTTTTTATTTTAATTGTATATTTATATACTTTGTAATAATCAATATGTAAAAATAATTATTAGATGAATAACATGACATTTATATGCTAAATTTATTATCATAGTCAAATAGGTGTAATTTATTATAAAATAATAATAAAGTATATAATATAAAATATTAAAATAATAAACAAAAACTATAATATATATATAAATTTAATTAAAAACTTATTTAAAATTTGCGGGTACTCACAAGGCGAGTATCATAAAATATGTTCTCACCCATAAGCTATTATTGTGGGTACCCGTTGCGGATATTTCTATGAGTACCCGCGAGTCGGGTTATTTTGTCTTGGACGTATATCTTATATTCAATGCATTATCTAATAATAAATAAAAACATTCTAAACTGATGAATATGATATCTATGTACTATCAATGTAAAATTTATACATAATTAGTATATTATTCACCATTTATTTATACTACTTATATTTATAAATTAATGATGGTTAAATTTTAATGGTGAATAGTGTAATAATAATGTAAAAAATATTTACACGGTGGTCATTTATACATCTTTTTTTCCGCTAAATTCATTACCTAGCTAATTGAATAAATAAATTTTAAATTGATTTTCCTAAAATGAACAATTTTCAAGCTTATAAATTTTGAAAGTGTTGTCAGTCTCAAAACAACAAGCTATTTGAGAAGATGAATATGATGGTAATGCAATTGTTGATTGTGTTTGTGCTAATTGCACAAGCTTATTCAGCCATAGATCCCATGACATGCATTTATTTGCGTGATATCTATTTATTGATAATATAAAAATTTACACACAATTAATATATCATGAGAGTATATCTTATGTCTCAAATGTGTGTTACTTCATGTGTCATTATTTCTCTCCTTGGTCAGTAAATGTAAAGTTAATATATATTTAGTTCATATATTTTTTATGACCAATGAAAAACAAATGGTAAATAGAATGATACAATTTTTTGGGACAGGAGATGTGACTCCATAAATCATACACCATTTATCTTTATTACTTTTATTTAAGAGTAAATAATGATTGAAAATGAATGATGCAGTAACAATATAAAAAACTATTACATTGCCGTGAGATAGATTATGTGACCAACCTATAAAATGATAGCAATAATTTATAGATAATCTCACATAGATTATGTGACCATCCTATAAAATGATAGCAATAATTTATAGATAATCTCACATGCTTTCTAAGTTGTCTATATATCTAAAAAGTATACAATTAATTTACCCATTCGTATTATCTTTTATTTTATAAAATTGTAAATAATTAGTTAAATGCGTGGATAGTAATTGTAGTGATCCATGATTTTATGTTATCCTTTTCTTTTTTTTATCTATAAAGTTCCAGCCTCATTATCTCACACCCAAAATATGAAGTTCTAACATCTATTTGTATTTTTTTTCTGTAGACGCGACTGATGCCAGAAGGAATCTGGATGATTACAACAACAAGTGCAAGAAATATACTTAGGGGAGTGTTTTATTCGCGGAGAAAATAAATATGTGTGTTTTGTATTATCAATGGTGTGATAAAACAAGTAATAGTAAATTAATAAAAGTTAATATCCACGTTATATGTTGACGGTTCCATTTCTTTATCTCAGTTCAATTTTGATATTTATTTAATATGTTAGCAAAAATCAATTAATAAAAGTTAATATCCCTGTTATATGGCGTATATGGACGTCATAGTGAAAGATATTAATTATTAATAGATCCACTAAAGCACAGAGGCGCTGACTCACTTTGATATAGGGTGTAACATGAGCATTGACTTTGATGCAAGTCGTAACACGAGCATTGATAGAGATACATGGGTATGGCATAGGCATTGACTTGGATGCAAGGATGTAACACATACATTAGTTAGTATTAGCACAAGGTGTATGTTGTGAGTATACTCTTTATGGTGGAGTATGATAGTTTTTTTGAACTAGGATTGTCGGAGTAGACAATGGTGGTAGCAGTTTAGGCTTTTCAATGAAACTCCAAGGTCCAGTTTGACTGAGTATTGAAGAGGACAATTGTTGATGAACTTTTGTGTAGAAGTTCCAATATATCGAAAGACTTCCTAGCAATGAGTCGCTAGGCGGTGTGTTGCATTTGATGGCAATATGGGAAGGTGCACTACAAGTTTGGAGAGCTAGGCTCTTGGTAACATCGTCAAGGATGCTTATAAGGTTTATGTTGTAGGGGAGCATACTCTTAAGTGGAGGAGTTGTTAAAGAGAATTAAGCATTGAGCAAGTTAGAATCATATATTCGCTAAGGTGAAGATTCATGTGTAGATTTTGTAAGGAGCGAGATATTCGTCTGTTTCAATCAAGGTGGAGATTGTTGGGAATGTTTGAAATATGTTATTATATGAAGTCTCATATTGCCTAGTATTAGAATAGAGTAGAGTATCAATTTTATATATTAGACTCAAGTCCCTTGTTGTAATGTGCACCAGATATAAGAACCAAATAGAAACACCTCATGGGTAGTTGGCCCCATGAGTGTGTTAGGGTTTGTAATCTTTATTCTCTAATAATATATTGGTAGTCGCTCAACGCTCCTGAGACGTAGGCACAATTGGTCGAACCCCGTTAACAAATTCTCTTGTTCTTCTATTCTATTTATTTTATGCACTTTATTTGGTTATTTGTGGCCAACACTGCACAACAATCGCTTCTGCTGCACCAACAGTTATAATACCTCGGCCTCATATTAAACTAGGAAATGTTATGTATAGATTATAATAGGTCTAACCGATTATTCTGAACCATATATATATATATAAAGTTAGTAATGGATGCGAGTTGAGACGAGATATAATTTCATGGTTGGTTTTTAAATGTGAGCAAAACAGCGAGTCCAACCACCTAGTTTAAAGAGATTTGATTACTAACTGACAAATTGGTCAATTAAATTATCAAATTGGTATTACAAATGAGTATAGAAGGGTTATCGAATCCACAAAAACTTGTTTCACACTAGTCTTTCAACCAAAATTTGTTATTCTAAATTAATTTCAATTCAATTTGTTTGTTTAATTATACTACTAAATAAAACTTGATTTAATTAAACTAGTGGAACGAAGATGTAGGGATCGAACTTTACACACTTGATTCAACAACACAAAATCACGTGGCTATGATTCTTTCATAACAACATGATCTCAATGGTATTGAAAGCTAATGTGTTAATCAATTTAGTAACTCATGAAAAAAATCTCAATGTCTATAAAATCTACTAATAAGATGAAGAAATATAATCCAGAAAACATACATATAAATTATCCCTCATGGTGTCCCTAACACTATGTTTGGTTGTATACAAAACAAGAGGAAAGAAAAGAGGAGAAAAGAAAAGTGGTGGAACCTTTGGTTCCAAAATTAAATAGGGAGGAAGGAAAAAATATGCATGAGTCCCACAAAAAACTTTTCCTCCCTAAGTTAGGAAGAAAATAAAGGAAGGAAGAAAAACCATCAAAAATTCCAAATTTGCCATTCATCATGAATTGAAAAAACAATAATCTAGGTGAAATTAAATACAATATAGTAAATTTATTTGTTTATATTCATTTTTAATTGAAATTAGTTAACTTAATTTTATTTTTGTTGTTTTTGAGCTCACAAATAAATAGTAATTATGTATGCTAAAAGATGAAGTGAAAAGAAAAATAAATATCATTACTTAAAAAGAACCATTCTCTGACTTATGTGCCATCAACAGAGGAAATCAAGGGTGTTGTGTTCTCAATGAATGGGGATGGTGCCCTTGGTCCAGATGGATTTGGTGGTTGTTTTTATCACTTACTGGGATATAGTTGGCCAGGATGTATGTAACTCAGTCAACCAATTCTTCACTTCAGGTTGGATCCTTCCAAACATGAACTCCAATAGTGTGGTTTTAATCCCTAAGGAATCTAATGCTGAGAAGATTGAGGAATATAGGCCAATTGCCCTGGCCAACTTCCAGTTTAAAATAATCACAAAGGTTATTGCTGATAGACTTGCTCTCAAAGCTGGCGGAATTGTTTCTCCTCAAAAAAAAGGCTTTATCAAGGGAAGATTTATCCAAGATTGCATTTGCATAGCCTCAAAGGCCATCAATCTGCTAGAACACAAAACTTTTGGTGGAAACATGGCCATCAAGCTTGACACATGGAAAGCTTTTGATACACTTGACTGGAATTTTCTGTTGGACACTTTAACAGCTTTTGGTTTCAACATGAGATTCATCACCTGGATAAACACAATACTCCACTCTACAAAGCTCTCAATAAACATCAATGGTAAAAACATAGGATTCTTTAACTTCAATAAACATCAATGATAAACACAATACTCCACTCCCCTTCTTTTCTGCTTGGCTGAAGAGGTTCTTAGTAGAGGAATAACAAAACTCTAAGAGGCTGGAAAGATCAAACCCATTGTTAGTCCTAGGAACTTACTCACTCCTTCTCATATTCTATATGTAGATGATGTATTAATTTTCTGCAGAGGTGTTAAAAGAGACTTGCTAGCTCTTAAACACCTAATCATTGAATATCCTCAAGTTTCTGGTCAGAGCATGAATACCAACAAATGTAAGTTCTACATAGCCAATGCTTCTGCTAGAAAAATAGCAAACTTGACATCTTATCTAAACAATGTGGGGAGTCTCATTGTCAAGTACCTGAGTGTTCCTCTTTTTAAAGGTAAGCCTAGGAAGAGTCATCTGCATGACATTGCTGATAAATAATCACTAAGCTTGCTAAGTGGAAGGGTTCAACTATCAATAATGGGCAGGGTTGAGCTTGTCAAATCAGTAATACGGGGCATGCTGATATATAGCTTTCACATATATAACTGGCCTTCTCAGTTGTTAAAGCACATGGATTCTTGCATCATGAATTTTATTTGGTCAGGGGATGTCAAGGTAAAGAAGCTGGTCACAGTAGCTTGGTCCAAAATCTGTTCTAATACTAAGGTAGGGCGCTAAGATTGAGGTCACTCAAGACTATAAACCAGGTTGCTATGCTTAAGCTTGCCTGGGATATGCTCTCATCTGATCAAGAGTGGGCAAAGTTCTTCAGGAAAAGATTTGGCAATCCTAAAAAATACTATAAGTCCTCAATCTGGCCAAGTATTAAAGCCACTATGCAGCTTGCAATATCCAACTCAATGTGGCTAATAGGGGATGGTAGGTATATCAACTTTTGGACAAACAATTGGTTGGGGAGAACACTGGTTGATTTGCCCAATATCCCACCTGAATTACACTCTAATCTGCTGGCTCTAGTAGTTGATTTCACTGCCAACTTAAACTGGATAATTCCTCAGGAGTTAGCTACTAAGTTTCCAACTATTTCCCTACAAATTTCGCATATATACATCTCTAACAACAAAGACAGATTGGTGTGACAACAATCTAATGATGGTAAGCTAAGCCTCAAGGAGGCTTTTAGTAGTATCATCCCTGCTACTCAGGATCTGAATTGGTGTAAAAAAATATGGTCTACCTACATTCCTCCCCTCCAAGTCCTTTACAACTTGGAGGTTGATTATGGATAGACTTCCTACAAATGATAATCTGAAGGCCAGAGGCTGCTCAATGGCTTCTAAGTGCAATATTTGCAAGAATAGTGAGGAAAATTCTAAACACCTATTTCTCCTATGTCCTTTTGCTAAGGATATCTGGAATTGGGTAAGCTGGATATTTGGTTTTCCTATCAATTCTTCCTTCATCTCTTGCATCCTTAACAACAATCTGAATGGAAGTATCCAGCTTAAAGATGTGTTCACATCTACCATCATACATTCCATCTATACTATTTGGCAATGCAGAAACATGAGCAGATTTGAAGACAGAAACATTCTTCTTAGCCAAGCAATCATCAAGATCAAAGTAGCAACTTCTTTATCTAGAAATTCAACAAATTCATTTGACAGCTCTTCTATTCATGATTTCTCAATCCTGAGAAGTCTTCACGTTTCAATTAATTACAGGAAAGCTCCTAGCATTAAGGAAATTATCTAGTATCCTCCTCATATGGGCAGAATAAAGATAAACTCAGAGGGTGCTGCTCATGCTGCATCGGGTCTAGTAGGAGGTGGAGCAATATTCAGGGATCATAATGGCTACTTCTTGGGTGGTTTATCTGATTTTTTTTAGTCTCAACATGCTCTATTTGCATAATTAAATACTGCTTTGATGACAATTCAATTTGCAAATCAAAAGGGGTGGAATTATATTTGGTTGGAGTGTGACTCCCTATTGGGAACTCAAATGTTTAATGGTTTAATTAACATCCCCTGAAAGCTCATGAACCAATGGCGATTATGCAAAGCTTTGATGGAGTCCATGGATTGCTGGATCACACACATTCATAGGGAAGACAATGCTTGTGCGGATAGACTTGCAAGTTATGGAATTTGGTCTAGATCATTTACTTGGTGGAATGAAATGCCTTCTATCATATAAAGGATTTTAATAGAAACAATGTAGGACTTCCTAACTATAGATTCTCTAACTAACTTTGTCTTGTATTCATGATCCTCTTTTAATATATTTGGGGTTCTTACACCTTTTGATTAAAAATAATAATAAATAAATTAGAAAGACAAAACACAAATATGTAGAAGTGAGATGATTAAAAATATAAAAGTGATTATTGAATATCAGTTATATTTTCTTCTAGACACACTATTATGGAAAAGATGTATGTAAAATGTTAATGATTTTCTTTGAATTTTATAAGCAAATATTGTTATTGAACTTAGATTATATGTTACTTAAAAATATTAATTAATATTATGAAAAATAAATTATTTAGTTATGTAATTTAAAAAGAGAAAAAAATGTATTCACTGACGGTGTAAGAGTTTTTTACATTGTCATTGCATCATCTACCGTTCATTTTTCATCTTCATTGACTCTTCATAAAAAAGTAATCAAAATGAAGGGTAAATGATGCAGTGACTGCGTATACATCTTTACACTGTTAATGCATAAATATTACACTCATTTAAAAATTAGATATCTACATTATATAGATATAATGATGGCACTTATGTCATTTTCAATATATTATATATAAATATGTTTTTCTTTCCTCTCACTTTCCTTCTATTTCAAATCATACCAAACAAAAAAATTATCATCTCATTTTCTACTACATTTTTTCTTTCAATTCTCTTTCCTTTCACTTTCATTCCAAAACCAAACATGTCATAATGGAAACTCGAAAGAATGTACCTGCAATGAATTTATTTAATGATGTTGGAGGTGAGAGAATGTTCTTTTTGTTGATTATTGATGGACATGCATAAGGTGTGGCATTTATAAAGACGGATAGTGAGAGGTTGATTCAATCTCTTTTTCCGTGGAAAATTCTTTATTTCAGTCTAAAACATTTAAAGATTAAAGTCAACATTTAATTATCATTTAAAAATACTAGACATCATCATGACAATAGACAAAAAATAATTACAAAATATAACACAATAGAAAAAATACAAACTGTATTCTAGAAAAAACATAAACTACAGTTAGGAAAAAAAAAGAACAACAATTTATCAAAATAAACAAATTACAGTTTAGAAAAGGAAAAAAAATTGCAATGGAGAAAAAACTATATTTCAGAAACTTCACTTAAATACAGACTACATTGTTTACTAAATATACCATAGGATAGAGTAATAATAATGTGATAAAATTAAAAGTTTACTAAAAAAACAACATTCTAAATCATAAAAAGAAAGAAAAAGAAAACATAGATTGACAAAGAGATTGCAGTCGACAATGGGGAGCTAACAACAATGATAGCAACAACATACGACAAAGATGAGAGTGCAAAGCGTCAAGGATTACATTAGCAACGTTTACCTATGTTTTGATGAAGACAATGAATTAGTTAAAGCTTCAAGATGACTCAACAATCAACATGTTGAAGGCTCAAGTAGTGTCTTATTAGACTTAGGTCATAATTCTTTATTATCTTTTTAGAAGTATAAGATGTTTGCCATAGATAATGAGTCTAGGTTAGGTAAACCTAGGTGTGAGTCTCACAAGACTTAATAAAGTAATTAATCTACTAAAATGAGACATCATCTAGAAATATATGATAAGTAGGTCCATGCATTTATATACATTGATTTTGTGCATTAAAGGTATTATATTTGGAAATCATGTATTGCATGAGCATATATCATATAGGTAGTTCACCATGCATTAACAAAATTAAAAATACATTGGTTAATCGATTAACCTCATGGTTTAATCGATTAACGTGTATGTTTTTCAGCTGTTTCAACAGCATAACTGAAAAACCATTTTTGAGAGCCAAATTCTGTTTTGTATAAATACTGGCTTAATTGCAGAAACGGCTATGTAGAAAAAGAGAGAAAAACACAGATAAAAAGATATAGATATCATTGTTAGAATCTATTAAGAAAGTGTTGAATTAGGAGAAAGTTTGGATCATGCTAAGGCTTTAGATTTCTTATTCATATTGCATGTTTCTTTGAAAAGCTTTCTTGCATATTCTTGTGTTTTCTTGAAAGAAAAAGAGATAGTTTGTTTTGATTGCACATTTTCAGAAAGCTCATGCATGAACATTAATATTAGACTAGGACGTCTTGTAAAGTTCTTGCTTAGGTTTTAGGATTTTTTTTTTCCATTGTAATATCCGAGTATTAAGTAATCATTCATAACTCAAAACATTGTTGTAAAAGGATTGAGAAAATCCTAGCTGTGATTAGGTAAGGTGTTCTTCACACAAAGACTTGGAGGTCTTGGGATAAAGAGCGATACCTTGGCTGGGGCCGAATCGCGTAAGAAAGGTTTTCTTGGGAGGCGATTTTGGGAAAGGTCAAACCAAGGGTAACGAAGTTCTTTGGGTTCCAAGAAGGGAGCGTTCAAGTTTTGTATTTGGAAGCGTGTATGTAACGTACATTGTGTTTCATAGTGAAGAAGAAAAATCTCCCAAATCAGAGGGGAGGACTGGATGTAGTTTTTTAGTGGACAGCAAAACGAACCAGGATAAAATCCCTGCGCAATCTTTTCTATCCTTTTCTCTTTTATGTTTCAAGTTGTTTTAATGCGAATCCGGTACTAATAGTTCCTTGCTATGTTCTTGTTAATCTTGCATAAAAGTATTTGTTGTATATATGTTTGTGTCTTGGTTAATAACTGTGCAAGTTGCTGAATTGGTCATTATGTTTCTGTTACTGGTTAATCGATTAAGACCAATTGTTAATCGATTAACTAGGCTTTTTTCAGCAAGTGTGTAAAAACTAGAAAAGTGGAAATTGAGTTCCGCGACACCTATTCAACCCTCCCTAGGTGTATTCTGCCACTGATACCTGACAAATGATGTAGAGGCAAAAGTTGGTCGTAGACTTAGAAACAAGAGAATGGGAAGAGTTTCTCTAAAAATAGAGGGACTACATGTGGGCTCTAATAACCCATTTGGCAGTGATGACACATCCATTAACCGCCCTCCCATATTCAATGACGAAGGTTATGCTTATTGGAAGGTTCGCATGAGAATCTATATCGAGGCAATAGACACGGACATTTGGGATTCCGTTGTCAATGGTCCATACATTCCACTTCATATGGTGGATGGCGAGTTTAAAGAAAAGCGTAAAGCCTTATGGACGGATATTGAGAAAGGAAAGGTCCAACATGACCTTAAGGCCAAAAACATTATTACTTCGGCCTTATCCTATGACGAATTCTTTAGAGTCTCGCAGTGCCTTAATGCAAAAGAAATGTGGGTTACTTTACAAGTTATCCACGAAGGCACGAGTGAAGTTAAGCGCGCTAGACTAAATGCGCTTACGCATGAGTATGAGTTATTTCGCATGCTTCCTAATGAATCTATATGTAATATGCCAAAACGTTTTACTCATGTTGTAAATCATTTATTCACCCTTGATAAAACTTTTACTAATGTTGATTTGTCTAATAAAGTTTTGCGTTGTCTTGATAGGAAATGGCAACCAAAGGTAACCGCAATAATGGAGTCAAAGAACTTAGACAACATGCCATTAGCTACTCTGTTTGGGAAACTCCAAGAACATGAAATGGAGTTAGGACG